>NW_008606255.1:0-9815 GCF_000691845.1 Merops nubicus | reverse complement strand
GGGGATGCAGAGCCTGGGGACACAGCCAGATTTGAGCCTAGCCACCCAAGGGAAGCTCCCACCTCCTCAGCAGCTCCCTGCACCTCAGCCATTTCCCTTCCAAGCAGGGCCTCCCAGCCGAAGGCAGCATAGGGGTGTTGCAATCCACAGTTCTGTCTGAAGAAATCCAGCCCAGCCCAGATGCAAGCAGCAGGCCTCTGGTCTGGCCTGACTACGTGCCATTCAGGGACACCCACTGCGTCCAGAAGCATGTGGCATTTCTGAAGGGGAGTTTACTGCCCAGATGTGGAGAGCTGTTCTGCTCCCATTAATACCCAGGGCTACAACGTGCCACTTGGACGTGCACTCCAACAGGCACGCTCGTCCCACGGCCTGGCATTGCTTCTGAAATAAATGCAGCAGACTCTGGGGAAAACCTTCTCCTCCCACCGTGGGGGTCTGAGGAGGGCAGCTGAAGGGCACTGACATGCCTTGTGTACGTGTGGCCGCAGCCTGGGCACACAGCTGGCTGCACAGCTGGCCAGCACCCACCCACACGCAGCCTCAGGGGGATGGATGCTCGCAGGGCTCATCCTGCACCTCCTGACAAGCCCAGCTCCTATCTAAGCAAACACCACGGCTAATACTGAGGGGAGAACACCCACGTGCTCACTCCACCCATGGGACACATCCTACAAGCACTGCTCCACCTGCAACACCCTGTGCAAACAGGAGAAACCCACCTACAGGACCCCTGCCTGCTCCTGCAGCAGCAGCACCAGGGGCTGCTCCTGCTTCCCACCCCAGCAGGGAAAGACAGCAGGACTCAGACGTTACACGGCCCTTTGTGAGCCCTGCTGGGACATTTCCCAACCGCTCACTGAAACGTTCCCAGACCTGCAGGATGAGGTAATTCAAACCTGCAGGTGTAACCCACACTGGAAGGTGGTTCACTAGGTACAACTCCCAAGCAAAAGCAAACAAAAGCTGATCTGGCATGGTGCACTGCTCCATCCCCAGACATTTTCAACACTTGGCCAGACAAAGCCACGGCTGAGGTGATCACATGCTGCAGACAGTCCCACTCGGAGCAGGTCAGGCTGAAGACCTCCAGATGTCCTTTCCAACTTCCACCATTCTGTGACAGCAAAGGAGAAGAGGCAGATAATTATTGGAAATAGTTTTATGAAAGACTTGTATCAAGTTTCTCTGAAAAGCTCTTTCTAGATTTTATGGAAAGGTTGGTTAACAAAGATGTGTTGGTCCTGGCACAACCAGGGCTAATTCTGCACTGGCAGGGACAGTGGAGTGCCAGGACCCATGCCCTGATATACCACAATGGGCCTCAGACAAGGTCAGCTCACTGCATCAGACTGTCCTTGCACAAATTAACACCCACCATAAGAGACTTCTCTTTGGCACTTAACTTCAGCCATGTATTCAAATACAATAGCTTGCAATAATTCCAAGGATACAGGTTAAAAGCAAGACAGCCAATAGCTCTCAAGACATTAGAAGCAACTAAAATAAAATCATTTCCCACTGTAAGTCTTTACTCCAGGGAGGTCTCGGAAGCACTGCTGCTATTTGGTGGCCTTCCAGTGATGGGTGTAGGCCAGAAAATGCCACAGCAGAGACTGGAACACATCTAATCACTGGTGGGTTCACTCCTCAGGAAGAAGGCAGCATGTCACCAGGCTCTGTCTGGAGGGTGATGGAGAAGCAGCAGCACATGTTGAGAGAGGGTCATTGGCTGTCAAAGAAACCCCAACCAACAGTTCCAACAGGACAAGAAGAAACAGCCTCAAGTTGGGTCAGCAGAGGTTGGATATTAGGAAAAATTTCTTCCCCAAAAGGGTTGTCAAGCCCTGGAAGAGGCTGCCCAGGGCAACGGGAGAGTCCCAGCTCCCTGGGGGGATTTCAACGATGTATAGGTGTGGCACTGACATGGTTTAGGGGTGGACTTGACAGTGCTGGGTTAACGGCTGGCCTTGATGACCTTAAAGGTCTTTTCCAACCTGAATGATTCTGTCAGTGCTGCTCCTCCCAGCTGACTGCCCATGGTGCTGCCAGGACTGACCCACAGTATCTGCACATGGCAGGGGCCAGCAGAGCTCAGCTTCTCAAAGTAGAAGGCATCCAGGCTGTCCCAAAACATGAAGGAAAGTGTAATACTGCCACTGGCTGAGCACATAGACAGTGTCCAAGTGATGGGAAGAGGAAGAGGAAGGCCACTTTGGGAACTTGGGTTACTTCAATAATACCCATCACAGTCCAGACAAACACGAAACACATGCACTTAAAAACAAAGTCCAGGAGATGAATTTACAGCACTGGGACCCCCGTGCAGGGAAAGGGAAGAGGAGCTCCCCACACAGCCAGCTCTGCCAGGCTGCTGCTCTGTTCTCTTCAGCAGCTGAATCACAGCACACACGGCCAACACCTCATCCCAAACAATAACATGGCCTTGGAGGCTCACACTGCACATGTTCCCACAAGCACCCCCAGCTCCACTCCACTACCAATGCAGAAATGAAAGATAAACATTCCTGGAAGATCACATTACCCAGCATGAAGATGTGACAGCTCGTCAGGAAGGGCAGAAACAGCCCGAGCTCAGGGAAAAGCACTCATCATGGGCTGACATTTCCATACTGGACAACACTGGTACTCCAGCTCTTTCTGCCACAGTCTGGGTTGAGTTTGTATTGGTTTGGGGGTTTTGTTTGATTTGGTTTTTTTTGGGTTCTTTTCACTTTTTGACAGGCAGGAACAAGTGAAACAGCATAGCAGCAATACAGATGGGCAACAAAACCTGACACTTGGCTAGTTTAGCCCTCCACAAGAATCATAGAATCATAGGGGTTGGAAGGGACCTGGAAAGATCATGCAGACCAAACCCCCTGCCAGCACAGGGACACCCAGAGCACATCCCACAGGAAGGCGTCCAGGCGGGTTTTGAATGACTCCAGTGCAGGAGACTCCACAACCTCTCTGGGCAGCCTGTTCCAGTGCTCCGGCACCCTCACAGGAAAAACATTTTCCTGATATTCACCTTGAACCTCCTATGCTCCAATTTGCACCCATTACCCCTTGTCCTATCACAGGTCATCACTGAAAAAAGCTTAATTCCATCTTCCTGACACTCACCCCTTACATATTTGTAAACATTGATGAGATCACCCCTCAGTCTCCTTTTCTCCAGGCTAAAGAGACCCAGCTCCCTCAGCCTTTCCTCATGAGGGAGATGCTCCACTCCCCTCATCATCTTTGTAGCCCTACGCTGGACTCTCTCCAGCAGCTCCCTGTCCTTCCTGAACTGAGGGGCCCAGAACTGGACACAATATTCCAGATGCAGCCTCACCAATGCAGAATAGAGAGGGAGGAGAACCTCTCTTGACCGACTAACCACACCCTTTCTAATGCACCCCAGGAGGCCATTGGCCTTCTTGGCTACCAGGGCACACTGCTGGCTCATGGTCATCCTGTTAAGAAGGCAACACAGAAGACTGGTACCACCACCAAACGATACACGCAAGAAGAACATGCCCAGATTCTGGGCCTTCAAGGAGAAAGAAAGGCTGCACACACAGAGTGCTCTGCAGGCTCTCTCTGCACTGGCTCACCCTCCAGCAGCTCTTCGTTACTGATGGGTGGGATGTTTTTACACCTTAAATGCTATTCCCAGAGAAACTGAACTAACTTCTCATTTTCACTGCATAAATTCATCTGGTTGGAAGAAAATACCCCGCCCAGTTCTTCTGGCCTCCAAATTGCAGCTGGCAGACTCAGGACACAGGACAGTCCTGATGAAGAAACAACTGTTTACTTTGTCCTTCCTCTTGTCCTCCCACCCCCTCCTCCATCCCCCCCAGCACATTTGAGCTGATCATTTCCCTACCTTCTCTTGACAAGAGCTGACTTGTTTCAGGTTCATCAAGCACCAGAGCTCTGCACTGCAGAGCTTTGCAGACAGATTTGGGCACAGTACCCAAGCATCAAGAAAGGAAAGTCAAGTCAGGTCAGGAGAGCATCATCCATGCTGGGAGCCTTCCAAGCAAACACCCAGAGAGCTGCTGCATTAGGAGCGGACAGGCCCCAAATCCAAATTTTGGAACAACTCCACCCAGTTTAATTCCTTGCTCATGCATTCTGCAAGCATTAGTTCCGAGCGGGCTGGTGTTTTAACAGCTCCACACTTGAAGCTTCAGAGACAAAACAAGGTTTAGGCAGCACTCTTCTGGGTACAGATCATCACCTCCCACGGGTATGCAGTGCTTGACCCAGGCAGGGGGCCCAGGATGACCACCAGCCAGTGTCCAGGGGGACAGAGCCCATGGACAGACCCAGCAGGGTCCCAGCCAGGAGCAGCATCAAGAATGAAAGGGTTGAGTTGTTACAAAACCCACACAACCTCCCTGCAGTCCATCACAGCAACAAGTGTTTCCCCATTAAAAACGGGGATTCTGGGATTATTAGCCAATGAGTTAGAGCATGGAACCAAAGCAACTCCTGTTCACAAGTATTTTACCTGGGGAATACAATAATACAACAGGGAGCACATATTTCAACTCGCATGGTACTACACGCTCACACAGACACCAAATAAAGTTTAACAAGCCTGCATGGGAGTGTTCTCCACTTTTGTCTGCTTGACTCTCCACCTCTGTAAGACACCTGGGTGAAGTTATGCACTGGAAAGTTTCTGATAAACTCCCATGAGGCAGATGTGCTTAAGTGATAGGGAAAATAAATATATATATTCACACACCCCACCACGCCTGTGCTCACCTGCAAGATCTACTTCCAGCTACCTGTTGCAGAAAGCAAGCTCCCAGGAGTGACCCACGGAGTGAGACTCTCCTACAGCCTGAAAAACATTGCTAGGGGCCTCAACACATCTTGCTTCTTACACTCCTGTCTTCAAGCTGCAGAAAACGTTGGTTCATTTCAAGTCTGGGATTTGAAATTTTCCCCACCCAGTCTGACTCCAATTTTTTAAAGAGAGATTGGGAAGAAGTGACTCCTTGGCTCCTGTTTCCATAATCAATATTAATAAAGCACACACACACACACACCCAACCTGCTTTTGCATAACTAACACCTTATTTATTTTGAAGAAGGAATTTTAGGCACACAGAGGCCCTGGCATCAGGAAGGTGCTTCTCTACCTTGCCTGTAAGAACGTGTTGTACTTTAAAGCTACTGGCAACAAAAGTTTTCAGTTTGTTCCCCTATGCTGGGAGCACCATCCAACATTGCCACAGAACAGCTTTGCTTCATTTTTGACAGCTTTAAATCATGGCTGTGATTATTTTGGAAGAAGAAATCTTTCTATTAAGGACACCTTAACCCAGCTGCCATCAAGGCAAGCAGAAAAGTGTCCCTTTTGAGAGGGACCAGAGACTGGTGGGATCCTCTGCAGCAGAACATTAGCATCAAGCCTTCCCTGCTCAGAATGTTCTCATGCATTAACAGAAAAAAAATCATCAATTCTACATAAATTCCTTTGCTGAAGCCAGCAGAAAAACGTCTGTGGAATTAAGGCAGATGAGAGCTTTCCCTCGCTTGGGCTTCACCCAACACCACACGCACTAAAGAGAGAAGCAGAGCTAAGGAGAGATGAAATACTTCCTTGCTGTCTCCTGCTGCTGTCCAAGCAACAGGACCCAGCACTTCACAGCATCTCTTGGTATTCCTTCTATTCAGAAAGCTCTTGGAGCACAAAGCTGCCCCGAGACGGATGCTTTTGCAGTCTCTAGTGTTTTGTATGTGCCATGAGGACACTGGGCATGTGACTTGTGTGTTAAGATTTTCTGGCTCACCAGCCTAAACTCAGATTCTTTCCCTGCAAAACACACTGTATGATCTCATCTGCAAGCAATCAGCCTGAGAAATCAGCTTGTTAAAGGAAGCTTCTAGGAAAGGAGAGATGTCTCTGGAGAATTCGGGGGCCTATATAATTTTAACCAGTTTGTTAAACCCCAGCTGCTCTTCTCCCCATTGAGGTCACACAACCAAGAAACCCTTCCTCCTCCCACACAACTCCAGACAGCAGGACAGTTTGCCAACACCTAACTGGAGCATCACACTTCACGTTCTGGGCAGCCTGAAAGCACTCCTATCTTCATACAAACTCATTTTCAGCAGGCCCTGGAAGGGTGCAAGAACAAACTCAGAGCTGCAAGCTGAGCAGCACCTGGCAAAGCAAACCATCAAACATGCCACCGTGCTGACCTGACTGTGTTAGGCAGGATATTTTCTTCAGTTCTGGAGATGCACTTCAGCATGTCCCCACAACTATCACTTGGACTCTAGACTCACACCCAAAGAGAGGGACAACCACTACAGAGAGAGCTCTGGAGAGGAGTAAGGGAAAAACAAGCTCCCTGCAAAGCCAGCTTTACCCTGAGGTGGCTTTAAAGGGATTGAACTGAATTTTGCCAAGCGTCTGGTGATGCTGCAGGAGCATCCAGAAGCCTCACACTCCTCCCCGTGCCGCATCCCCACAGGGCAACGTCTTTTCCTTCCCAGTAAAAGCCTTGGGTAAGCAGGAGAACTGCAAAGGGTGTGAGAAATTAAGCCCAGCCTTTGACTCCCAGATAACACTCAGTTTGTCTCTGCAGGGCCAGCTGCACCCTGCTCCTTTAGAAGCAGCACTGCAGTGAGTAGAACACGCAGCATGAGTCTTGTGCCCACAAACTCAGCCCCATCTGCATCCCCTGAGCTTTCAGAAGAAGGACCCCCACTCGGGCACCCCAAAGGGGAGGCAGGGAAGATGAGATCACAATCCTGCCTTTCTTCACTGGAGCTGCAGAAGGCTGCATTAGCTGCTCTCAAGAGCGTCTCCCAGGCAACCCTTTCTTAGCTGCCCCTAGTTGGTCATTCAAGTGTTTGAAAAGACTTGCCTCAAAATTCTTGCATAGAAATCACTGTTTTATGTTCAACACAGAACACAGGAGGGAATAAAAACAGCTAGGCTGTCTCTAACAAAAGAGATCAGCAGGTCTGAACCCTTGGCTCTTCCCAGCTGTGGATTATTCCAAGTGAAGTGATTATTCACCACTTCCAGCACCTATTTTCAGTTCATCTTGCAAAAGTAACTGTTATGAAACGAACAGGAGGAAGCAAAGACCAGAGTGGGAAGGCAACACACATTTATTACCACGAGAGCAGAGGATCAAGTTAACTGCACCGGGTTCTCCCTCAATATGTTGCTTTACTAAAGCTACTTACTGCTTTTTAAAAAGCTTATCTACACCTCAACTCACAGTTTTTGAGCCCACTGTGAAAAATCACCATAAGGGACTTTGCCCTGTACAGTGCCAGGTGACAGAGTCGCAGTGTTTTGGTCAACAGTGGCACCTTCTAGCTCCAGATGCAACACTGAACCTCACAGCAATTTGAAATATTGCCCTAAGGAAGCTTTTTGCTGTGTCTTTAAGAAACAGAAACACACAGCTCCATTAGACTGCAGGCATTCATGCTAAACAAAATGTTATGAGGGGAAAAAAAAAAAAAAGAAGCCTCCTTCAAGCTTTTTACTCCCCAGCCAAGTTCCTAATCTTACCAGATTAAAGGCAGACACCCCCCTCCCCACACATATGTCTGCTACTACAATCAAGGTCCAGGACAACTGCCCTTGAAGCCCTGGGAAACCACAACTCAGAAAACTCGAAGCTTAAGGTGGGTGGGCAATACTGGGGGGCTCAGCTGCTACCTCCTACAGTGCAGCTTCTCAACCAGAGCGTGATGGGGAAGAAGAAAGGGAGATTTTCCAGCTCAAGTTCCAACTCCTTTTTAAAAATCAGTTTATAACCGCTAAAATAAACACAGTAAGAACAACTGGGCAGTAACTGGGAACCTGCACAAACAGCTGCAGTTTAAGAGCAGCTCGGGCAATGTCTGGCAAACACCAGCAGGTACAAACAGCCCAAGGGAGTGACAGGACATCTGGGGAAGGAAAAGAGGAATTTCACCCAAGGGCTCATTGAGAAAGTGCCTTAAAATTGACCCAGCCAGAGGATTTGCTCCCTGTTAGATGTGACTCTCTCCCAGACTCCTCTTCCCTCCCAAATGCCCAGGTCTCCTCCAAGCCCCCCAGTTGTCCCGTGCTGTCTCAGCCCAGAGCATCCAGGTGTGCCTGGCTTGCCACTCGGCCCCCAGGGCCATCATCTGGGTGGGCATGCTGCTCTCCCACTCAGCAGGGGCTCAAGGCTACTACTCTGCTACCCAAAAACCTTCTCATGGGACAGTGCTGGTCCTTCCAGGGCACAGACCCCCACTGCAGGCAAAATCCCCAGGAAAGAGCTGCCTCAAAGGGATGGAAGGGCAGGAAACCTGGAACATACAGTGTACTCCAAGACACCAGTTCTTGAACACTTGAGCTGTTCTGAAGTCACCCTAGGGCACCTTCAGAAGAACAGTGACCACAACAGATGGAGCAGAACTGCAGGACCAAGCAGTACCTCTGAAGAAAGGCCACCTACTGCCTACCACCTTTGGGCTCCAGGCAAGGTAACTCCCTGGTATTTGGACACTGTCAGAGGAAGAAGACTGTCAGAAAACACTTTCTCCTCCATGACTATTTAGAACTGGAAGATCCAAGTCTGCACTCAGTGTTATCCAAGGAGGTGCTTCAAGCCTCAATAGCCACAGGCTTTAAACATCTTCTTTTGCTACAAAGTTGACAGTTTTCAATTACACCCAGTTCTAGTTGTTCTTGGCTCTCTGTCCCTCACAACAGACCTGTGCTCTCCATGGCCAGGCTTGTCTCTGGGGAAAAAAATTTAGGCAAGATGCAACAAAAGTTTTCCTGGACAGTGAAATGAATAAGATGAAAGCTTCCAGGAAAGGCACAGAGACAGTGCTGGGGCAAGAGGCAGGTCACCTGGGCAACCCCCAGGGGAGGAAAAGGACATGGAGCTCCAGGGTCTCACACGGAGCACTCCCAAAAGGTTAAGATGACCACGAGAAGTCTATGACCCCCTGAAGGCCACAAATTACTTGCTAGCAGCAAACAACAGCTCACACACCTTGATATCTGCCCAGGGGACAAGCACACACCTGAGGAACAGCTTGAAGCCTTCTTAAAATACAATCACTTTTCTTAACTATACACCAGAGGCCAGAACCCACAGGCTGAGCAAGCCACAAGTGGCTAGTTCACAAAGAGCTTTGAGAGCCCACCTTACCCAGGCAAGCAGACTCAAAGGACACCAGAACCTTGGTAATTTGTGGTCTGCAGAGAGAAGGCAGGAACAGCTGATGGGAGAGCAGCAAGGCCTCTCTGCCCACACACATCACTACTGCAAACTGCTACTACACTTATAAAAAGGGTTTTTTCCTTTTCAGTAGAATAGAAAAAGAAGAAATCGGCATCTGAAACTGAAGGATTTCAAAATGTTTGTTTGTCTTTCAACCTCAAAAGACAAGGAATACAAGCAAAACAAAATCTCAGTACTTCTGTGTAATATTTTTCCCTTTCTGCCTCCAACAAAGCGAAGCACCCAGTACTCTGCTTGGTCACTTTCCTCTTTCCTCTTCCCCTAGAGGGGAAAGCTGACACAAAATAATCCCAGGCTCTCATATTTTATCCAATTCCCCCCACACCATTAAAGAACATTTAGAAGCTAGGCCAGGCAAAGAAACGGAAAGACAGCACAGAAAAGAAGAAAGCAAAACTGAAAGAGAGTATCAACGGGAAAAGGCCAAAACAAAAGTTTAAAAAGAAAGTTTTGCTACAGAGGTCTGCTTAAGAAAATAAAACAACTAATGGAAAGTTCTTTCTTTCGTACAGGGCATAACCCCAATCAAACGAGGGCAGCAGCCAGCAC
>NW_008606254.1:40007-42518 GCF_000691845.1 Merops nubicus | reverse complement strand
ATATACAAATACAAGATCAGTATTGACAGCCCTTCTTCCCCAATGGCAAGTACCTGTGGGCAGGCACTGGGGAAGTCCTAGACTCAGGAGCTGGATTTGGGAACTTGTTTCAGAATGCATGGATTTGGATCAAAGGCAGCATAACAGACAGAGCCCTCTTCAGATGTTCACTGTGGAAGAAGAAGCCTCGACCCTTGATCCCTCTGCTTTGTACTGAATATGAAGAGGATTCTGGAAGTGCAGACTGTGAACATCTGCTCAGAGGAGGACTAAGGCTGCCTATACAAGGGGGTGATCAGAGTGCTGGGAGGCAGCCCCACCCCCCCACCAACTGGATACCTTGTCTGGCTGGACGAATGCTGGACACAGGACTGGTGAAAACTTTCTTTCCCTCTCCCTCTCCCTCCCATTTCTCTTTTCCTCTCTCTCTCTGTTTCCCTTCTGCTAACATAAATGGCTAAATATTGCAAGGCCAAAATGGTTATATATTGCAGGGTTTGAAACGTTAGATATTGCAAGGTTTATTGATGTGCTATTTTGCCAATACTGTTATGATGTCCTACGTTATTTTCTTATCATGTTACACCTAAGGTTATTTTTTTGTCATGCCAATGTCATCGTGAGCACCGGAACTCATTTTCTTATCATGACAAGGACAAGGGGCAACAGGCACAAAGAGGAGCACAAGCAGTTCCATCTGAACATTAGGAAAACCTTCACCATGAGGGTGATGGACACTGAGACACGTTGCTTAGAGAGCTTGTGGAGTCTCCTTTGAGAGATTCAGAACCTGTCTTGGTCACGATCCTGTGCAATCTGCTGTAGGGGAGCATGTTTTAGTGGAGGCGTTGGACTAGATGATCTCCAGAGGTCCCTTCTAACCCCTAACATTCTGTGATTCTGTGATTCTGTAACAGCACTTCCTGATTGGCAGATTGACCCATTGTCCCCAAAGGGCTCTTGCTGTGGTCTTTCTCACTGTAATATTTCTCACTGTAACTGCATTAACCTGCTGTCATTGCTGCTACAATAGAAAGAAGCCTTGGTGCTTGACCACAGCATCCATCCACTCCTGTGGTTACTCTTGGTCACCACACTGCCAGATGAAGAGCCTTGTGTAACCCACACCATTGCAAGATATCACAGCATGGCTGTGGCTGTTGCACTGAGCAGCTGATGTGGTGAGAACTGCAGCTGCTACAGTCACTTCTGCAATGCAAGCAGTAGCATTGCTGAAGAGTTCTTCAGGCTTGCTGGAAACCATATTCAAATCTGGTCAGAGGTAGGGACAGGAAATTTGCTATTGTTCTGTCTGATGCTTTACCACCCTGCCAGTGGATTTTGTTAGAATTATGTCTGGGTTCATTAGTTAGGATTTTTGAGAGATTCAAGGTTATTTTTAAAGGTTTCTCCAGAAAACGCACTTTGTTCAGTTGTGCTATCTTTATGCCTACCTGTCCTTCACTAGCAGTTCCATATCTTACTGACATTTGACAGAGACTTCACAAAGAAATTTAATCTTTATGTATTTAGTGAAAATAGGCAAACGTAAAAGAAGAGACATTGCCTCTGTCACTGATCGAAAGGTTTCACTAAATAATGTTATGGTAAGATACTAGAGAATCCAAATGAGAGAAAGATACTAAAAATGAAAGCCACAGAAAGAGACACTCCTAAAGTTCAACTGCCTGTTACATGAGAAATAATGGTTTGCCATTAGGTCATGGCAGTGTAGAGAGACGAGTCATTGTGTTTTGAAGGATTCCTCTAGAACTTAACACTTGATTGAACTGCATCTTTTGGCAACTAGCAGTGTAAATGATCTAACGTGAGCTCACCCCATGCTGTCTCAGTCTTGTAACTAGCAATTACCATTAAAGCAAATAAGGTGATTGCTGAGGCTGAGTGAAATGCAGTGTAAAACATTCTTGTTATTATAAAATTAGTTTTGAGGTTACAGCTTAAGCCTTTGGCAGCCAGCCTGATGTGGTGCATAAACAAAATGCAGTATTCCTAGAAAACACAGAACATTTGCTGTCAGAATCAGCCAATCAATACATGAACAAAAATCATAAGTAGGCCTAGTTCAAAAAGGAGCTGTCGTCTAATGTACTGTAATGCTGCAGTATGCCACAGAATCTATGAAACAGCGTAGCTGTCAAAAGGAGAGGTTTCGTACAATGGAAGAGAGGTATTTCACTGCATTTAATATTTTTTAGTAGAGCATACTGTTTATCTAGTAGATTGTGCATAGGGACTGTGGGAAGGTGATCTACATGCCAGACTGCCCTGCAGTAACTTGCTTATACATCCACATCTAAAACATAATAACTGATGCTGGAAAAAGAACAATGCTAGCCACAAAGAGGTACTTTCTCAGAAAGTTTTGCAGCATCCATCAAAGACTTGTCAACACTGAATCTTCCAGGTCTTTCTTTCAGTTCAAAAATGTTATTTCATATTATATAGCCCTCATACCTATAGCACCAAAGGGAGTAAGCGTCTTGCTTC
>NW_008606254.1:29659-39976 GCF_000691845.1 Merops nubicus | reverse complement strand
AAAGAGTGTACAATGATTTTGTTTTCCTATACAAGCACAGTTAATTTTACTATAGCAATTTATTGTTGCCTTGCCTGTTACATGGATTCTGTCTTGGAGGCTTGGCATGCTCCACAGATCATCTCTACTGAGAAGCTTTTGTATACAGGAGATTAAGCTGGTGAGTCATGAATTATAGTCCCTCACTCACTCCCAGTGTGATATGATTTCAAATTTTATCCAAAAAGTACAGTTTGAGTTGGAAGAAGAAATGCAAAAATACATTCAAAAGATGAGAAAATATCCTCTTTATATCAAGCTAGACAATGACTGTAATTTCAGAAGAAAATAAAGAAATCACTACAGAAGGATTCAAAACCCCATGACAATGCCCGTGTGTGTAGTGTCATACAATTCCAGGCTGAGTCATTAGGACCAGCTGAGGCAGGTCTGAAGCATAGTGCAAGAATTTAACACATGCTGTTTTCAGTTAAGCCTAGGAGGCCCATTAATATATTAAAAAAAAATCAACAAAACAAAACAAAACCAACAAACCAAACCCATAGGTTTTCCTTAGCTATCATAAACCCTTGTGACATAAACATATCAATGAAACTTGTGGTAGTCCAGTGAATTTCAGGCAGATGGAGTAGATAGTACAGTACTCAGCTCCAATAAGGAGATGCATTATTGATATTTGGGAGTGTAGTTAGCGTGCCAAGCAGCAACATCAGTCTGAATTTTCCTCTGGTCAAGTCAATCTCCATTAGAACTATGAGAGTTTTACCTTTGCAGCACACATATACCACCCTCATCCCTACATCCCAGAAGTATGCAGACGGCTACAATTTTCTTATTGTAGGATATTTGAATATAGCATCAGGCAGCTATATTACAATAGTTTTTCAGGATCTGGAGATAATTTATCAACTGAACTTCAAAGTCATCTTTGGAATTTAAATTCTGCTTACTATTATGTAGACAAATATGTAATAGTTTAAAAGTAACAATTTTCCCTTTAAATAAAGGTCAAGCTGATTTGAATCAATGCAGATTCTGCAATTCATTTCCATCTTCTTAGTTTTTTAGTCCTCTCACACATGCACATATTCAGTAAAGTTCCTTAAGTTTTCACGTTTAATTGTTAGAGGGAACTGAATTATACAGAGTTCAGCTGAAGCTGATGGATTGAACCTTTTATGACTAGATTACACCATTATAGGCACCTTGTTGAGAAGCAGTGTGCTTGCCATCCCAAAGAGTCTTCAAAGGCTCCTGGGAGAAATAAACCTCCCTTCAAGCTGGTGCTTTTTTTATTCCTCATTGAACCAGTTCATAACAATACATGCAGCAAGCCTGCACCTTTCCAGTACCAGTTTGTCTTGAGAACAGTAAGATAATGTCTCTTATCAGAAAATGGACCTTGTTTTAGGTTTCTTCTTTTCAAAGTTTTCTCTGAAAACATAATATTTAGAAATTAAATTAATTACTTCAGTGAGAAACATTACACCTTCCCATGAGAATTCCCAGCATCATTTGAAATGCTGGTATTATACACCTGGTGGTCTTCTGTGACCTACTACTTGAGGTTGCCACCACATTCTTTGCATTGTGCTCACATGCGTTCAAAGAAAAAGCATTTAATGTAGGTGTGTAAATGATGTATTCAAAGGGAAGAGGGCTAGGGGTACAGCAAGCAAATGAGTTTGCAAGCTAAATGATAGGATTTGCAGACCCCTTGCTTTCAGTCACAAAGAGGATATCAGTTTGCTGTTTTGCTTTTCAGATATACATACCTGTCTTTGAAAGGCTCAGCCCTGTGACTTTCCATTTATAGCTGATAATCATTAATGATTGACTGGTTAATTCTCCATCCAGACCTTACAAAAGCTACTTAAGCTTTCAGGATATTTTATGTACTTGAGTATATTTATGTGAACTAAGGTTCTCACAGAATAAGACTAGTTTTGTCTCAAAAATGCTAAGGATGTATATTTAGGAAGCTGGATATGTGTTACTAAGGTTTCATGACTTCATGGTAAATGAGATTGAATTAATATCTCCAGACATACCACAGATCTACTGGATTAAAGTATGCTTTATAGAAACAGACAACTGAAACAATCTATACAGGTTTATGTTTCAGGTTTGCCCCATGCAGTTTTTAGTCTAAGCCTTAGAGCATTCTTCATTTTGTAGTTGCTGTTAATAATGATCATCTAAGTATACATGTCTTGGAGATAGTTTAGCAGCCTAGTCAGCTGAAATCCAGGGATAAACCAGTCCCTACCTTCCTATATTTACTGACAAATTAATAGACGCTACCAGATTCAGTTTTGTTCCAAATATAAATGCAAAAATATAGGATGCTAATATCAAAGTCATGTTGCATATAACTTTTTAATATGCAGCAGCACATAGGCTGGGTAATTGTTGTATCTAAAGGAGCGAGGTTTTAAAGCAATTCTTCAGTACAAGCTAAACCACCCAAGAAATATGCTCCAACAGAATTTTCATATAATATCAACATGGAATAAAAAAATTCCTGCAGATTCTGAAGAAAAACTGTTTCTGAATTTAGCTAAAATATTTCTCTGGAATTTTTTCCAGGTGCAATGAGAAATGACAAGACCTAGTCTGGAAATAAAAAAAAAAAACAAAAACCATGGAGGGATTTGTAACTACTTTTTTTGTAATTGAGGTCACAGCACCATTGTGTGTGGCCAGGAATAGATCCTTTCTATAACAGAAAAAGGTTTTCAAGCCTAGACTAATTCTGGCTCCAGATTCAGAGATTCATATGCCTTTATGTTAAGTTTGTGTATTTGTGAATGGGAAGAATAATAATAAACCATTTGTCCCAATTATTTTAGATACAGCTGGTCCTAAAATACAAAAATCCTCAGTGAACAAAAGAGAATTAATTTGAAAAACATTCCTCATTTGTAACTTGCATAGGAAAATACAAAATGTATGTAAAGATAGCAAATAAGCTCTTTTTCTTTGTATCTTTCCAAAAAATTTAGCATTTTAAATCATGGCTACATTTTTCCCACACTTCATTATCCCCTTGCTCACCAATGACCACCATTTAAAACTGGAGAGAATACTTTTCAAAAATATTTTCATAAAGACAGTATATCATTCAGCCTTAGAAAATGACAGGCAATTTTATTAGCTCATAAATATCACTGGTTAATATGTGGATCTAATTAGACCTCTGTTAGTTTTAACTTTCACTTTAAATAGAAAAGTATATTGAATTTAAAAAATGAACAATAGAGAGCGTTTGAGCCACTGTCATGGTTACAGGGGCTGGGACCAGTTTATCCTTATGTGGGTAGAACCAAAACTGTATATTCTATACTCTCTATGTCAGTGCTCATGGGCTGTTAAGAAAATCATGGGTAGCAGCTGCCCAGGACAGACCTCACACCCCAGGCTATAACAGATAAGGAAAGAAGTTCAAGGTCAGGGGAGATGTTAACACCTTCCCACCCAGCAGGAGGAGTCCTCCCTGTTCATGGGCCCATCCATGCCTCGCCCCATGACTCATACAGAGCTCCCCCCAGGAGCTATTTCTGTTTAATGGACCATCAAGGACCCACTGCATGACTCATAGACTGATATCAACCCATTGTGAGATGCTCCACCCAGGGGGAGGAGCCAAGTGCTCCCCCCTGGATATAAACTGGGGTTCAGGACACCACAGGGGGCCTTACCCACTGGATTTCCAGAGGACAAGAGCTACCAGATCTTTTCTACGAGACCACTGTTTCATCTGGACTGCTACCACCACCCTAACTACAGAGTGTCAGGTTGTATTCTGACTCTGTTTGTGGTTTTCCTTTGTATTATTGCTTTTATTTTTTTTTTTCTTTCTCATTAAATTGTATTTCTGACTTGGAGTCTCTCACTGGTTTGTTTTCAAACCATTACAGCCACTTACAAAATCAGCCAACATTAACTGCTTTTTATTACCACAGTGACATGGTAGTCAAAACTTACAGAATTTGAGTTATAACACCTCACCACTGTCTGCTGACCTGCATCTTGCAGATTAGTAATTGTTGACTGCAGCAAAATGATGCACACTTCTTTTTTTAACATCTAGATTTTTCCTTTTCCTAGAGCTAGTGAAAATGATGGGCAGCAGTATGCACCAAACTTTGATGTTACATAATAATTTCTGAGCTCCTTCTCCCTTCTCTGTTCCCCCTTAAGCAATGCTGATCAGCACCAAAAAATTGAAACTACCTAAATGTGGCACATTGGAACAGATAAAGAGAAATAATCAATTGTTTCCCTTTTTTCTTCCCTTCTGAAATGACAGCAGAATAGAAAGCTGCTCATTTCAGATCTACATGCTGGCTAGTGACTCCCTTAAAACTCTGTGTTTGGTTTGTATGATGGCAATGTTGGCAATGCTGGCAGTTAAGAAATCTATTTACCAAGCTACAGGATCTGCGTTTGGCATGCGAGCCTTATGTATTCAGACAGAAGTCCTGGCTCCTCCTTTGACTCCTTCCTTCTTGCTGTCATCCCCCCCTGACCTCCATGAGGCTGCTGCTCCATTAAGGAGCAGGTTTTGATTCAGAGGGGGATATCTTGCCCTACAGATTCCAACCATGGGCTACAGAAACACCCTGAGCTAACTTCAAAGCTGATGGAATGTATCTCACCAAGCCTATGGGAAGCCTGGAGGGAACATGTACAACTTCAGTGAATAATACTGTATAGCAGTACATGTGTTTTACATATATATCTCACAGATACGAACCCTGCTCTTCCTTTGATGGCACTTTCAATATGCCATAGTACCTTTATTGCTGACCTTATATGCTGGAAGTGATTTTCCCCCCATACTGAGCACTAGTGAGGCCACACCTGAAATACTGTGTTCAGTTTTGGGTCCCTCACAACATGAAGGACATTGTAGTGCTGGAGTGTATCCAAAGAAGGCCAAAGCAGCTTGTGAGAGGTCTAGAGCACAAGTCTTACAAGGAGCAGCTGAGAGTGCTGGGGTTGTTTAGCCTGGAGAAAAAGAGGCTGAGGAGAGACCTTATTGCTCTCTACAACTACCTGTAGGAGGTTATAACAAGGTGAGTGTTGGTCTCTTCTCCCAAGCAATAAGCAACAGGAGAAGAGGAAATGGCCTCAGGAGGTTTGGGTATTAGGAAAGCTTTCTTCACTGAAAGGGTTGTTAAGCAGTGGAACAGGCTGCCCAGAGAAGTGGTGGAGTCACCATCCCTGGTGGAGTTTAAACAATGTTTAGATGTGGTACTGAGGGACATGGTTTAGGTGGTGATTTCACAGTGCTGCATTAAAGATTGGACTCTATGATCTTAAAGGTCTCTTCAAACCTAAAAGATTCTATTATTCTATGAATATACCTTCTTTTATGCCTTACCACAGTGGTATATAAAACAGATTAAATCAGGCATATAGAGTATAATATTGTCAAGAGTTAACAGTGACTGTTAGTTTGGGCTCAGTTAACAAACTTAGTTGTATGTTGAATAGGTTGAGCTGTCTTGTGCTCCAAATGAAATAGCATCATTTGCCTAATGAAGAGAAAATATTCTGACAAAGCAGAAGTATTCAGGAGGCTTTTAAAACTAAAGCAAACTGTGGATATGTACAATTACATACAAGCTTGATAATGTCCCATTAAAAAGTACTTTAATGTGCGTTTGCTTAACAATTAAATCTGTGCTATTATAGCAGATTTGGCTAACTGATCACTGCAGTTCTGTGTTTTTTCAGCCATTCTGCACTGTGTTTGCATTCACTGTTCTCATTCTCAATATGGAAGAATATCACGTGCATCCAGCCCAAGAAATACATTCACTTGTCATGTAGAACTAACCTAATGATGTTTAAAAATGTAAAACAAACAAATGAAACATATCTGGTAAGGTCTAATAAGTCACCACTCTTCATAAAGTTTTTGGATTAGTTTTCCACTTTTGAGGTTTTTCGAAAGAAACAGGTTCAGATATGAATTTCAGAAAGGAGGATTATTTTGGAAAGGGTTAACTATTTGCATTAGGCTAAGATTTTGAGAGCAGTTTCCTATTTGTTGTAAACCAAAAAAAAAGAAGGCCATTCCAAAGCATTTGCAATGTCAAAACAGTGTTCATGTATCTCCAGTTACACTTGCTATAAAAAAACTTGTGGACACTGATTGTACTGAAACCTGGCATAGATTCTCTGGATCAAGAGTTCTCGACATTTTTAACACTACTACAGTCCATGCAGCATTTTCATGCTCTTCATGTGAGGTTGACTTTATTCTGTCTGACCCCAGCACAGAGTTGGGATTCAGCAGGTGCAGAGAGGCACTGCCTCTTCTCATAATCAAGCATGTATTCTGTGCGGATCTAGTCTTTTATGGCTACAGGAGAGATAACAATTCGCCACTCTGCTGGCCATGCAAGGCACAGTGATAAGGGCTGGGTTTTTTGCACTGACAACAAAGCAATTTCTTTTTCTTTCATTCAGTAGTATCTGCTGTACCCATGTATACATTTCTCTGTATGCATAACAGAGCACACAGATCTCTAAAAGAATAATGAATTCTAATGTACCATTGAAACTCCATCACCCAGATGATGTGTTTCATATGCTTCAAAGCAAAACATAGTATAAAGTTCAGTATAACCTGCCACTCAGTCATACAGAATAAATGTCTATTAATTAATTAACCAGTACATAAATGAAATTCATTCTGTGCTGCTGTGGCCATGGAAAATAGTTTTATAGAAATGATTCATTCAACTTTAAAAAAAAAAAAAAAAAAACAGCTCACAAAAGAGAGATGTATTACTCCTTGAATTGAAATTTTTCAACCTCATTTAAAATAACTAATCCTAGAGATGTTTTCTCAAAAAGGTTTTTGGATATTCCATGCCACAGTCTCAAGATGAGGCATTTAAGATGTTTTCCCCACCTGGGGCAAACAATGCCCCATGACCCCTGATCTCACCAGAAATAATCTGAAAATCTAAAAGGTCCCAGACGGTATGTCTCTTTGAATTTCTATTAATTAATATAACACTCAAAGAAAAAAATCAAACATGTTTATACATTGTATCAAACTATCTGATATGCAGATCTTCAGTCCTGCTGTCTGCTTTCCTAAGGGTACTGCTACATATCATTTTCACAGCTTGCCATTCATTTATCAGGCTCTCTTAAACTAACTAGAAAGGTTTTAGAGAGGGACAGCAGGCTGACAATGACACTGTCAATGCACATCTACAGCTATTTAAGAAGCTGATAAAGCTACTGTTGCAATAACCTTATTACTCCTATGGTCATCAAATACACAAAACCATGAAGGCTATACCTTAACTCTCCCAGGAAGTACCCATTAAAAAACATTCAATTCACTTCTCTCCTTTAGTAAAAAAGCCTCAAAGAATTACCAACTGATATTTTTGCTTGGCTGAAGGCATCCAGAACTTCTTTAGGTGAGTGTCATGGTTACAGGGGCTGGGACCAGTTTATCCTTATGTGGGTAGAACCAAAACTGTATATTCTATACTCTCTATGTCAGTGCTCATGGGCTGTTAAGAAAATCATGGGTAGCAGCTGCCCAGGACAGACCTCACACCCCAGGCTATAACAGATAAGGAAAGAAGTTCAAGGTCAGGGGAGATGTTAACACCTTCCCACCCAGCAGGAGGAGTCCTCCCTGTTCATGGGCCCATCCATGCCTCGCCCCATGACTCATACAGAGCTCCCCCCAGGAGCTATTTCTGTTTAATGGACCATCAAGGACCCACTGCATGACTCATAGACTGATATCAACCCATTGTGAGATGCTCCACCCAGGGGGAGGAGCCAAGTGCTCCCACCTGGATATAAACTGGGGTTCAGGACACCACAGGGGGCCTTACCCACTGGATTTCCAGAGGACAAGAGCTACCAGATCTTTTTCTACGAGACCACTGTTTCATCTGGACTGCTACCACCACCCTAACTACAGAGTATCAGGTTGTATTCTGACTCTGTCTGTGGTTTTCCTTTGTATTATTGCTTTTATTTTATTTTTTTTTCTTATTAAATTGTATTTCTGACTTGGAGTCTCTCGCTGGTTTGTTTTCAAACCATTACAGTGAGGACTGATTTTATTTGTTTTCTAGACATATTTTTAGAGTGAATAGCATTTTTAGAGTGAATACTTAGTATTTGCATGTCTTTTCTATACTTTTATCATGGTTAAAAATTCCTTAAATTAAACATAAAGCTATAATTGCATATCAGAGAGTCAGTTAGAGTTTATGTTAGAAACATAAAAAGCCCAGACCTGAAAAGAATCTGAGGTTTTGGTCAGTTTTAAAGCCTTTTACACCTATATCAATTAAGAATAATTCTGCAGATTTCAGTGGACTTTAAGTGACATAAAATAAGCATTACATTAAAGAGCATCCTAATATTTTGTTTACAGTAAACAACTCCTGAACTGGAGATAAAATTGGGTGACCACTGAAAAGATCATTCATTCATTCAGCTTCACTGTTCATTCCATAAAAGAATATTTGGTTCCTGCAAATACCTATGGCTTGACTGATCTTAAAATATTCATGTTATTCTCTGTTCAGAAAAAGATTTAGTGTTTTCCATCTGTGCCCAGCTGAATCTCCAGGTCAGTAATGACCTTTCACCTTTGTGGAGCCAAATCAGCCCAGCTCAGGTTCTCTCCAGTCCTAAAGAGCTGAAACCTCACTCTTGCCTGCACAAAGATATAGACTGTATAGACTGTGTATTGCAATGGAAAAGTCTCTAGTAGAAGTCACAGCTTCACAGACATCCTCTTACTTGTGCACCTTTTCATAGGTAAAAAGAAAATCCTAGTTAGTAGCTGCAATCCTTAGTATGAAAGTGTTCCCTCTAGTCATTTGTGACTTTGAAGAGAAGTTGGTGATATGCTATCCCCAAGATTAGTTAAGCATAGTTTACATATTTCTGCATATGCAAAAAGACCCTTGTGGTTTTACTAGGTATGGATTCTGTCCTGGTTAGGCTAGGGCAGGGTTAATTTTCACCAGAAGCTGGGAGGTGGCCACAGCCAGGATAGACAACTGAACCAGCCAATAGCACAGGTGAGCAAGCAGCCACATGGTGTTCATCCCCCAGCTGGGTATGAACCACAATAGTTCAAAACCTTATTCCAAGTAAAAATGTATAAACATTTATATTTCAGATTTATGTATGTTCTTGTTTTTCATAATTTGTATTGTATATTTTTTTGTAAGTATAAAGACCTTCGGAGCTGGTATGGGAACCTATTTAGCCTTATGCTTAATCCTGGCTTTCCCACAGGGGAGCAGAAATTTTTTTCTGGAACTATTCCTCCTTCTTTATTCATATACAATACTCTACTATGTTTCCTATTCTCTCAAATGATTTTCCAGATTTTCTGTCCCCCCACAATGTTGCTTTAATGCTTTGTTGGAAAATCTTTCCTAGATGGCTTCTTATATTTCTAACTCTTTAAAATAAAGAATTTTTTTTCTCATAAAAATGATCACATATATCCAGTGATATGCCATTTATAAAGATGCATCTTACTCTTCAGTTTTAAGAATAACATTAAGTTTTTTATCCCAGACTACCATGAACTAAACTGATAATGCCTAGAGAATTTCTAATGGCATATACAGTACTTGAGGTCTAATTCTGGTTAACTCATGCTGAAGTCAGTGATAACTGTGCAGGAGACCAAAACAGTACACATACTCCCGGTGCTATTATACTGAACTACAGCAGAAAAACAATTAAAATAAAATACTGAGGAAGGTGGAGGCAAACGGGAGGAAAATTATGTAATGTGTTTAAAGAATGTAACCCTTTATAATTACATTGTTTTCTGATTTGGCGTCATTCTGTGTTACGTTTTGCTGGGTTTGTAAACAGAATGCACATTGACTACAATGACATGAAAAATCTGTGCAGTATAAACAATTTGAAGTACTCTGGTGCATGTCTTTGAAGACATGTGACCCTAGACACATCTTGGATGGATCAACAAACTGTCAGTAGAATAGCAGAAGTGGTAATAAGTAGCCACTATTTCATCAGTTACTAGTTCTAATTTGGCTAAGTCATGTGTGGTGGCTAAAATTTCATTATTATCTAACCTAATCTGCTCAAAGCCTTCCACATAATTTGTTGCTGATTGAAGCCCAGGTCCCAGTGGAACTGTGTCCAAGTCACAACACATATCACTCTAATAGACACCAAATGTCACTTTCCTTGGCAGACATGGATGGAAGGTCAAGGATTAACTATAGCACAGAGATTGAATTCCCTTCACAAGAAATAGTTCAG
>NW_008606254.1:0-29628 GCF_000691845.1 Merops nubicus | reverse complement strand
AATGCTGTAGGGAAAGTCTTGGATTTTGGTTTGTGAAGCAATAGAGCATTTACATCAACAACACGTTGATATTGAGCATATGGTTCACCCAACAGTAGATTGTATTTTAGGAAATAAAATAACCTGTCGCCACATACACCGTTATATTTGTTGATTTTAAATCACTGTTTTGCGAACTGACATGTTTCACCAAAAACTGATTTCTCAGTTGTTCCAAATATTTTCTCTGAAATACACCTTCATTCTTTTTTCTCATTACCAGAAACTGGGAAGTCACATTGTGGGGATTATCACAGTATGCTTACACTGATTCTATACTTTCTCCTAAATATGTATTTTATTGAAGAGAAGTTACTGATTTTGATGAAACTCACGTTTTCACATTCTTTACAAGTTTTTCAATCTACTTAATGATTAGCCAAGCTGTTACTATTTTCTCAAAAAGTAACATAAACTAAAGAATTAATAAATCAGAAGTCAGGAATCATTAGATATCATTAACAGTAAAAGACACAAATTCTTTTTCTTATTATTCTTTTTATCTGGCTCTTGGTGTCTGTACCTTTCTGAGATACTAGGTCATTTTTCCAGATTTTTTGTTCTGTGAAGACCAGATATGAATCCATTGTTTTAAATGAATTGCTTTTCAGCTGTCTGAAGAATGCATGTGACTAGAAAATTGGTGATCACCAGATAAAATAATAAGAATTATCATGTATTACTCCCAAAGTTATGGTAAGGATACTACAGAAGCATTTTTTAACTGTTGTTATTTTTTCTAAGTGGCTGCTTTTTGTTGTTTCTTTATTGCCATGGGTCACTTAAGTTCCCAGTATAGTTTCTACCTCCTGATGATATAAGCAAAACACATCAAGCAAAACACATCCTTGAATAGAATTACCTAAACATTTGTATGTGATACATTATTAATTTAAACCCTAATTTTTTTAATATGAAAAAGTCTCTAATACTTTAAGCTGACAGTTTTATAAATAAAGAACAATTTTCATTGTTGATCTGTTGAACTTAATTTTAGTGAGTATCTCTTAAAAGCTAACTCCCAAATTCCTCACCTACTTTTCTCAGAAATATTTTCTTTTTGAGAAAATGTTTATATTCATTAAAACTGAAAAAAAAGTTTACAAGGATCTATCAGTTTTATCAGCTCTTCCACCTCTGGGTTTCCTATCAGCTCTCCTACCCTTTGGCTCCCTATTTTGAACTGTGCTGTTCTGCTTGCTAGGCAGGAGCCAGTCTTCAAGAAAGACTACTGATTTCCTGGGAATTTCAGCAAGAGAGCTCAGGATGTCTGGTTTTTACCATAAGTAGATACTTGGTCTACAGGTGACTCAGAGAGCCTCATCAGCATTTAGTTATTTTTAATGGAAAAAAAAAAAAAAAGATGTGTTCCCACCGTCTCTAACCAGAATTTTAGAAGTGGAATGTTTGAAATGCTGAGGATTAATTTCAATCCATATGACTTTATTGAAGATTTTCTGTGCAACAGAATGCCAGAGGATGAATAACTTTAAGCCATCCCCAGAGACTTCCAAACTTAAAAATCTTAAATTTTTATATTTTTGTAACATACTTTATTATAGTCCTTTATTCATAGTACTGTCCAGAAGAAATAGCAATAGTTGTTTACTACGTCCAGTTTGAAGTACAGCATCCTGTAATTTCAATAGACAAATTTTGTTGCATTACAAAACCTACTTTCCCAAGTAGTTTTTTTTCTCATCATGCTAGTATCTCACCACATAAGGTAGAGGAAGTGAGAAAACTTAAACATACTGCTCTATTTTTATGTATTATTTCGTATTTCTTCCATTTCAACACCAGTGCTATCATTCAGTATTTTCCTTTCATGTGTGTGCTACTGCCATTTAAATTCTTGCAGTAAAAACCCTGATTCTGGGAAGGCACGTGGACACTTTCCTGTAAAGAATTTTTCTTGTTTGGGTGTTTTTTGATGCCAGCAAACCTATGCAATTTCAAACACCCTGTGGTCCATTACTCTTGGGAAGTGCATGAGTTCCACTCCATCTTTCTGCCTGGTTGAAACAAGACTCCATGTGAGGAAATCTCTCTACTTCCCACACTCAAGCAGAGCATGAAATGGGAGTTTGAGTTCTTCCTGGCCCACACGGCTCATGCTGTTCTTCATAAATTCTGTTGTTATTTCAAGGCCAATTGTTGTAATTATGTTTTCATTGGCCTTCTTCATTTATGTTTTGCTTCCAGATAACTCTCAATTTGGCTTAGCTTCTCATGTAAAAAGAGAATATTATACTGTTTTTTTCCCCCCTCAATCAATTCTCCATAGACTTACCAATAGATAGACCCTAAGTATCTACTCTTGAGATATTTCATATCTCATCTAATTTATTATGTGAGAGAAGCCTTTTCCATTTTTAACTTAACAATTCATTATTAGGTGCTGTAAATTATTGACTTGGAATATAGCATTAATGCTTTGTCAACCTTTACTAAATTTAAATATCTACATCTCGATGTATTACTCATGAACTCTTCTCAACGTTCCAGCTTTTAATACAATACTAAGGCTGCCTTGTGTTACAGTGGGACAATATCCTATGGAAAGATAAGTCAGCTAGCTTTAGTACAGTGTAGGTTTTCATATAACAGTATCCTGAGAAGCATTAATGCTGTTCGCTTGAAAGAAACCATTCCTCTTATCAACATCTGTGTCATTTCAAGGTTTTGTATGATTTTTTCAGCTCTTGGCAAAACAAAACAAAAAAAAACAGAAGAATTTGAGTTAAAATATTTCCTTCATTAATTACTACAAGCATGAAAATCCAAGTTACAGGAAGAAGTAATTTTCATGTACTGATAGTATTTTAACTCTCTAATTCAAAATGATCTTATAATTGGGTTAAAAAATATTTTCTGGTTTTATTTTTAGCAATGGGCCTAAACCATAGAGTGTTTTTTACTTTCTAACTAGGTTACTTCTAACAAATTCTACTTATTGGAATTTTCTACTCTTTTTCAACTTACACTTACAAAGATTTTTCCAAAGTAAATCCTCACACCACACCCATGCCATTTGTCTTGACTTATTGTACTAAAATGCTTCGTAGCTTTGCTGCCTGCTGTTAAAATAGCTGGCAAATTTGACTCCAGAGATGCACTTCAGTGATACATGAGGGAATGTTCCCATGAACTGGATCACGTTGAGTAAGTCTACTATAAACTTGGCTCAAGAACTTGAATGCAAATCAAAACCTTTCCTACAGTATAACAACCTCATGAAAAAATAGCAAAAATAAGTAAAATAAGAGAAATTAGTAATGATGTAGCAGAATTGTCTGGGAGAATTTTTTTACAAAATGTTAGTCATTAGGTCTGGCTGCTATGTAAGTCAGTAGTCATTTGACCATAGGTCTGCCTTATGTAGTCCGTACCTTCATCAGAAAGGGTTCATTGTAGTCAGTTATTCTTAACTGTAAGATTTTGGGGGGTTTAATATCACATTTTTCTTAAACACATAGTGAACATCTTCAAAATATTTTTTTTGTCTGAGTAATCATTTATTTATTATGTGTTCTTGAAATTTATAGATTCTTGTCCTTTAAACATATAATTGGATTAGATGATCTCATGGGGTTCCTCCTAAGCTATTCTGTGATATGTTTATATGAATGAAAATAAAACTCTGATTTTGAACATTGTTGGGAAAGAGACTCAAAAATACTACCTGTCTGTTGTTGTGTATCATACTGACTGAAAGGGGCAAGTGTTACATGCAGTGTGGAAGAATGCAGCCATAGTCAATGAGTCAACGTGTTATACGTGCACAGTAATCCTGACTGTGGGGAAAACAGGTGATTTCTGAATGTAATTAAATTCTGCCTGATGACTGAATTCCCTTTCAGTTCTATGGCTTTAAAAATGCAAAGTTTTAAAGAAAATTTTTTTAAAGAAAAAGTATCCTAACACTAACTCTGTAACATCCAAGGCCTTGCTTCCACTTGCACGTATGTACATCATTATGCTGAAATTGGAGAATGAAACCCCAGGAGAGGACTGATGGTCAGAAAACAGCAGAATTTGAGTCTGTGCTCAATAGATGTCCAGGCTATCAGTGACTCCAGTGTACATTGGTTAAGAATTTGTGCACGTTTCGGATATGCACTTAGGGACTTTAGTGTGTGACTGGTTTTGTTTCCAGAATTTTTCCTCGCAGTTGAGGGATAATTAATGAAAAGTAAATAATTTATGCACAGACACTATCTGGTGGAATAAGAAATGTCCCGATCACATAATTTCTGTCAGTAAAACTCTATTGGTCTTAAATCTGAATTAAACTGTAGAGGAAATAACTGTTGTGAAACATAGCTAGTTGAAAAAATGGTCTCAAAAGATTAATACTAAAGTATCCAAGATTTTATGAAAGTAACATTATTTAATCTTATTGATTGATGTATCAGAGCTCATAAAATGGACAGAGAAATAGCATACAGAACAAACAGGTTTTGTTACTTGAATATGTGAAGCATTTGCAATGGTACCCTCAAATACTACACTATGAAGAGTTAAACGAAGAAAATCTGGTCAAGGCAGTGTATTAAATTATGGCCTTCTAGGGAAAGCAATAGATCCATTAACATGACAGATTAATGTTCAAGTTAACGTATCATTCCCACATATTCTGCCCTGTTTCTGTCTATGCATAAAGAACAGACATAGATTTATCGCTACACTGTTCTTTGTCTGGGAGAAGTGAATTTAACTAATCAGGAAAGTGCATGAACAGATACCTGTGTCTTACTGTTTTGCACAGATGAATCCAGAGGCCATCAGACAGTTCTCTCTACCTACTCTCTTTCTTTGTGAATCTCAGTAATTTCTCCTGTTCCTAACCGTAATAGTTCATTAATTTTTTTCAGAAAAAGAATTCAAAAAGTTAGCTGACTCCTACTACACTTTTCCCATTAAAGCTTCAAAAGTAAGAAAAAAGCTATATATTTGGCCCAAAGTTATATATTTGGCTTATTTCTATGAGACTTTGGACTGAGTTTGGGAAATTATTATAGAGTAAAATGTAATTACTGTTGCTGCACTGTAAAGCTAACAGTTCAGTCAGACAAGATTGATAGAAAGCATTTAGAAAATATTGTTAGTTCCATTTTTCAGGTAGAAAGCTGAGGCAAAGAAAGATCAAATTAATTGCCCAGGAGGAATTTTTAAGCACAGTAAAGAAAAGATAAATTTGTAAAATGCCTTGTATGTGTTTGTTTTCCTGCAGAACTGTATTGACTCTCTGTTTTAATTGCAATCAATAATTATATTCCAGGGGACTGGAAAAAGGAAGAAATTATTATTAAGTGTCATTTCAGTAAGAGAGTTCTGGACAAAATTTTTGATAACATAAATCAGTATATCTATACTGAAATGATCGTATCTATGATGATATTTCTAAGTTGAGAGTAGGTTCAAATGTGACTATTGATCAATACTTCAGGAAACAGTACACTAGAAACATTGCATGCTTTGACAATAAGACATATTTGGTTGGTTGTACCTTCCTCAAGAATTTTGGACTTCTAACATTGTTTCTCAAAGTGTTTTTATTAATTTAATCAGCTTCTATCTATAGGTGATAAAAAGTTGTTCTGTCCCGGTTAGAAGGCAGAACTGTGTCCCAACTCCCTTATCCCTCAGTTTCCCCAAATAGAGAGGTAAATAAGGAAGGCAGGGGTAATGAAAACCTTGCACCAAACTGAAGATTAACAAAATGAAATATATTATTTAACAGGGATCAGAAAGGAAGAAGGGAAGGGGTTTAACAGGGTACAGAAAGGAAGAAGGGTAGGGGTTTAACAGGGAAGGGGGGTTGTAGGAACAACAAGGCAAGGAAGATTAAACTTCCAAATATACAAAACCCAAATGCTATGCTGAGGCTCCCCGGTGCTGGATCTCGCTGGATTGAGGTGGATTGAAGCTGGATGCACAATCCTTGGACGTGGATGGAGGCAGGGAAGAGTCTGTAGATCAGGCCCAGGTCTCCAAGATGGCCACGGCCACGTGTAGCACAGGGAGCAGCAGAGCAGCGTGTGCCCAGGTGCAAGGTCAAAGGAGCAAGAGGAAGAAGAGGAAGAAGAGGAAGAAGAGAGAGGCGTGCCTTTCTCCCCTTTTTATAGACCTTGGCAGGAAATCCCGAAGACAGGAAAAGGGGAGTGGGAATAGGACAGGTGTATGCCCCTTTCATTCAGGCTTGTACCTGGTTTAGGGTTTCAGATCTCCACCCACCAGGGGCAGCAGGTTTCAAACCATTACAAAAGTAAAATGGCAAATGTTGACATAACAGAACATTAAAAACCAGAAAAACCTAAGCAGAGTGACTGGGAATTTCACAATAAATGATGCCGTGCTTTACAATAAAACAAACTAGTTGTAATGACAAGATGAAAAGTAAAAAACATCCTCAGAAGTGAATGACAGCTCATTTGTGAACACTATGACAGGTCAATGTTCATGTCTCACAGCTTTCACAGTGTCTCTTTAAAAACTACTCCACTGTGACTTCCTTGTCAATTGATCATGGGGTCATTTTTAGGGTCAGGAAGGGATTGTTCCATCATCAAGTGTATGTCTGTGCTCTTTAACTGTGTGCCTAGTTGCACACTAGAGAGAAGTACATTAAAGATAACATTTATTAACTTAAAGAGTGATCTGTTATCTTAATGGCTTCACTTCTGGCTATCTGAAAGAGGATTATAAATTAATAAATCAAGGCAAATGTGTTCTCTTATTTAAAAAAAAAAAGAAAAAAAAAAAAGGAAAAAAAAGTATTTTGTGCCTGGTGGTTTTGGTTCCTATTAAAAGAATAGTCATTCCAGGCTGGCCATAACTGGATAGGATTTCTGGTACAACAGTCAGCCAGTCAGGTTTAATATAAACTGAATGAATCTGTTATTTGTACAAATTACATTTAGAAATGTTTAGTTTGCTGAGATTTTAGAATAAAAGTATTTTATATAAAAAGCAGAATAAATAAATTACTTCTAATGTTTCACTGCTTTAGAGATTTTTGTTCAGACAGTGAAGGGTGGGCCTGAAAAAGAAACAGAGAGCAAAGCTGTCTTCATAAATCACACAGTTAGTTTTGGATTGGGTTTTGGCAGTCAAAACTGCATCTAGCAATTCTCTTTCATTAAAGAATTATAAGCTTTTTTCTTCAAACT
Source organism: Merops nubicus (assembly GCF_000691845.1). Lineage (NCBI taxonomy): Eukaryota > Metazoa > Chordata > Aves > Coraciiformes > Meropidae > Merops > Merops nubicus. Next base: position 22,414 of record NW_008606254.1, on the reverse strand, counting down.
AGCAATACTGTTTGTTATGTTAGTTTAGCCAAAAACCATGATAGACCTCACAAAATAATGTGAAAAGGAACCACATGCAACAAAAATATTGATTCAGGTCCTCCACAGCAGAACTGACACAGAAAACCTTTGGACATGACTTATTCTTAGGTTATGGGCCTACATCATCCGTATGGGCATTGGCAGACTAACTATTTTCAATAGAGCAGCTGGTGAGTCAAGAATTTTAGAACACCTAGTAAGTACAGCTTGTAATTTGATGGGCTAATGTTTGCCTGAATGCTCACATTTGCATGTAGCTTTGAGATATTCATGGCAAAAGTATGTGAAAGATGGCCCTTTCTAAACCTGAGGTTCTTACGCATACATGGTTGAACTGTAATTTTCATGCAGCTAAAGAGGAACAAATAAAAATACTTTAGAATTTAGCATGGCTACTGAGCCTTTCTCTATCATGTTTCCTACTTACTCCCTTTCCCAAAAAGAATATACAACCCAAAATAGGAGGTGACCTCCAAAGAACTTAAATGCCTCTTCAAAAAGCCACCCCCACCTCACTGCGCCACGAAAAATCATCACATCCTGAAAAAAAAATCCTCATGATAAAAATCCCAAGGTAAACACCACTCCTAGTATTTGCTCCAAGTATCATGCAATACAGAAATACTTCAATATTGAAATGAGAAGCATTGCTGAGCCAAGCTGTCGAATTTTATGAGTGTTTAAAATTTTAGTGTAGCTCACTCCATGACCCTGGTCACTGGCCTGAGTCCAGGCCAAAGCTTCAGACCGTGTACCTTGGAAAGCTGACAATCCTGCTGCAGCTCTACACTTTGTATGTTGGGATTTTTAAAAGAAAAAAAAAAAAAAAAGTAGCTAATTTAGGGCAAATGTAAGGCTAAATTAGATACATCAACACAATCTATAACTAGAATATAGAAAAAACTGAAGACCAAATACATCCCCAGAGAGCATAGTTAAGCTATGAGCTGGAGTTAGTTGGCAAGTTTTTTATGCCATTTTTTATTTTAATGGAAAAATATTGTTATCCTGAAGCGTGTATACTTTTCCCAGAAACATTTTTTTTTTCACTTTTCTATAATTTCACAAGAAAAGATTAAAAGATTTTGGACTTTTGTTTGCTGGGGGGAAGGCTTGGGCCTAAAATTAGAAACAGCATTAATGGTAATGGCTGGAGGGCAGAGGTTAGAATAATAAATTTTTGTTTTATACCCTACTTCTTCCTTTATGCCTACCTTTGTGACACACAATAAAACCAGCTGTATGACTACCACTTTAATCATTGGAACCTTCTGAATACTCGACCACTGCAAGAAAGAAAAGTGCCACATTTTCTGTCTTACCTAGTGGGAAAGCATAGAACAAATTAGATGATTCCCTTTATATATTCAGCATAAACTATTTTATCAGTATGTTTAGGTTGAAAAGTCTCATTTTAAAAGGGATGCATTTATTTGCTCTCTCTTTTCTTTCACTGGTTTAAGTTAGTAATTTAATTTGTCTGGTAATTAAACACTAATAGATCGATCTGCTGGACTATTTCTAAAAGAGTGTTTTGGAAGTATTTGCACATAAGTAATGATATTGAAAAATGTCTCATATGTATATACAATTATAGTATGATTTTTTATCTCATTGTCATTATGTAACATTTCCTATTAATGTGCACAGCATGTTTTGTTGCAAGCCTGGGCTGTATAACACTCCTGAATGCTGAACTGGTAGGCTTTTAGTGGTGTAGTTCACCTCTGATCTATTCCTTTAGTAAGGATGATTACATCTCTAAACAAAATAGTAACAATACACAAGAAGATTATTAAGTCACTACACATCCATTTTCTTTCAGAAACTTAATTCCTTGTTTGTTAATGCTGATCACCTATAGTGATTTTCTAATGTGAAGAAGTTAGCAAACATGGTGACATAACGTGCTGGAAGAGCTGAGCTACACTGGAAAACAACAATGAAGAAAATCTGGACGGCTGATATGGAACTGGCTAGCTGTTTCTGACACTGACCGAAAGAAAGTGTCCTTGAAAACAATCTTGTCAGGAAATGTGGATAAACACACGTACAAACCCGTACATGCCCACCCAAACAGAAAGGTTGCTAAGCTTAGATTGTATAAATTAAGATCTTTGTCATCTTGATACTTCTTAAGTCTAGTCTATAGCCCCAGTGGCATTTGAAAAAAAAATTCCCTGCTGTCTGGGAGGCGTGGGGTGGGTGTTAGGCAGTAAATCAGAATTGCTTCGTTGTAATCTGTAAATTAGTTTGGTTTTTTTGTTGTTTGGTTTTGGTTTGGTTTTTTTTCCTTCTCATAATAGAGCTAACTCTGCAGAGCTACAGTCACACTAAATTTTATATTGCAGCCTTATTTATTCTTGCTTCCTGGTTGAAGCTGTTGTATATTACTTGTGGGAATTGTCCAGTAACAACTCATTTCTGTCTCAGAAATGTCTGCATTTCGAATGTCATATAGATGAATCCTGAACAAACAGTGCCAAAAAGGATAGTTTAGATTATGAAGGGAAGCTTTTCTGTCTGAAAAGTCACTAATTCAAACTTAATAATCCTAAACGATCACAGAAAGTTGAAAAGTCTTTCCTTAGGTAAACTAAAATTACGCTTCAAGAGAATGCATAATATGGACTTGTTTATTAGCTTATACTCAAGCTAGAATTAATAAAGTGATTTATGTAAGCAAACAGAACTATTCACTGAAGTTTGAATTATAACTGTCAAATACTTTATAAATTAATATCAGAATGTAAAGTCTGAGTGCCAATATTCTTATTTTGAATAATAATGACAGCACTTAAAATATTTTATTAGTGTCCTGTGAGCTGAGAAATTGGCTTACAAGTTTTCATCCTATTTGATTTAAAATACAATCACAGAGTCACAGAATGTTAGGGGTTGGGAGGGACCTCCAGAGATCATTGAGTCCAACCCCCCTGCCAGAGCAGGACCATCTAGTCTAGGGCAGGTCACACAGGAACACATCCAGACGGGTCTTAAAATTCTCTGAGGAAGGAGACTCCACAACCTCCCTGGGGAGCCTGTTCCAGTGCTCTGGAACCCTTATAGTAAAGAAGTTCTTCCTCATGCTGAGGTGGAACTTCCTGCGCTCCAGCTTGTATCCATTGCCCCTCATCCTATCGCAAGGCACAAGTGAAAAGAGATGGCTCCTACCTTCCTGCCACCCAGCTCTCATATACTGATACAGACTAATTAGATTCCCCCTAAGTCTTCTCTCCTCCAGACTGAAAAGCCCCAGGTCTCTCAGCCTCTCCTCATAAGGCAGCTGTTCCAGTCCCCCAGTCATCCTCGTAGCCCTTTGCTGGACTCTCTCCAGTAGACCTCTGTCCCTCTTGAAATGGGGAGCCCAGAACTGGACACAACACTCCAAGCGAGGTCTCACCAGGGCAGAGTAGAGGGGGAGAAGGACCTCCCTTGTTCTGCTGGACACACTTTTCTTAATGCACCCCAGGATACCTTTGGCCTTCCTGGCCACAAGGGCACACTGCTGTCCCATGGACAGCTTGTTGTCCACCAGGACTCCAAGGTCCTGTTGATGTACGCATTTTAATAGTTTTATTCCGCTCTTTGCAAATATGGTATAATATGTCAAAACTAAGCATGCAGTATTCTATTATTATACTTTCATTGTAACTAATGATTGCTCAGAAACAGAAACAGAGCTAAAGCTGGGAGCTGCAATCCATTATAATTGGTACAATTGCATCCATAAACAAAGCTAAAGAAGTACCTTAACCACTGAAGCTAGACTTGATATCCCCATACTTCTTACCATATTAAAATATTACAAAAACCTCTTGAAAAGGAGGAACCCACAAGACATACAATGAGTGGAACCTCAAGAATATGCTTACCAATAAATCACATGCAACATGAGAAGTGCAGTTATCTTCAGAAGATATTTGGGAAAAGTTTTTTGAAATGTTTAGAATTTTGAAAAAAGTTTATAATAAAAAATTCCTTTATATATACTTTAAGCTTGCACATAGTTAAGATATTGAAAATATTAGCTAATGATAAAAACCATTTTTCTGCAACAGAAGTGATCTTTTTAAAAAATTACTTGTTCTGCCAAGAAGAAAGTTTAAGATAAAATAATTTCTATAATGTTTAAGTGAACATGTAGAAATCTTAGGGAGACCTTATCAATGTGTTCTAATATCTGATGGTGTCCTGTATAGGAGATTGAGCCAGGCTCTTCTCATTGATGCCCAGTGGCAGTACAAGAGGCAATAGGCATAAATTGAAATACAGGAAATTAAATTTAAACATAATAAAAATAATTTCTTCTTTTAAGGTCTGCCCAGAGAGGCTGTGTAGTCTACATCCTTGGAGATATTCAAAACTCATCTGCATATGGTCCCGAGTAACATGCTTTGAGCAGAAGGATAGGACTAGCCATTCTCCACAGGTCCCTTCCTGCCTCAACTCTTCTTTGATTCCATAAACACTCCAGAAAAAAGTACAACCATCTTCCTTCTGAATAAATATGTTTAAAAAAAGAATTATAAAAATTATATATACACAACTGATTTCTCACAGAAGCCAAGAAGGCATCCCTGCAGCTCCCCTGATACCAAAACTTTGCCACATAAACCAAATACAACTACAGGCCAGCTAACAAAGACAACTTAGTGCCTCTTTAAACTCCATGTAATTAGTACCTGTTTACTTCTCTTGTTACAATATTTAAAACTGTTCCTAATACATATGATTATGATCTATGTAAAAAAGACAAAGTAAAAATATTGTTGCCATACCTAACAGTATGAAGATGTGAACATTGGAGCCGTCAGGAGCTGGTTGTAGAGAACCAAGTTTTTAAGGATCCCATTCTCTCTTTATAAAAGCTTCTTTGAGTAACGTATAATACCGCAAACATGCCTTTACAGAAGCTTAGGGTCACTGAGCTCCCCATATACAGAGAGGACCTCTCCTAGGAGTCATGGTAGGAGGTAAGTCAGTGTGACTAGATCCTAAGTCATTAAAAACTTTGTATGAATCTACTCCCCACATTTTATTTTACGTATAGACACCAGTAGGTATCAAAAGTCTTCAGATTCATAAGATGTATATCGTGGAAGTCACAAGCACATATATAGGAACAGGAAAGCAGCATTTTAAAGAGCATAAATCCACAGCTGTTCAATGAGACAGAAAAAAACAAACAAACAAACAAAAAAAACCAAACAGATCTGAAGATAAAAACTCCCTTCCTTGTCCCCTCACGATGAGCCCTTGCTTCACCTGCTTTGCAGCTGATCGTGTTTAGTTATGTCTTATGCAAGTCTCACAGTATTATCTAGATCACTAGAAAAGCATTTAGCTTTTCGTCACCTCTAAGAGTCGGTTACAGATTTATCTGTTGCTACAAGTCAGACCCCTGCTACTGTAAGATTGGAGCTGACCCACCCAGATCTGAACACCCACACCTACTCTAGCCCCTTCAGCTATCTTTTTATAGTGTTTTTACAGTATGATTCATGTTCTTATAGATGTGATTCATCTATATGTGGTTAAATGAATACATCATCCCTAAAGAGCATCTGTTTTTTTCTGTTTATTATAGAGAGAGGATACACAACTCAGAAGCTATAGGCATAGTAGATGTCTAAAACCAGATGTAAAGAATGTATCTCTTACTACTTTCCTCACACTCAAATTCAAACCCATTCTCATCTTCATAGCCTTAGTGTTCAGAAAAGGCACAGACTTCTCTCCACAGAAGATTTCTCATGACTTGTACAAGGCAGAGAAGTGTACCAGTTCACTTTCTGGGGCCACCCCGTCCCCCTTTAGGCTGGGAAACTTACACTACATCCCACAGAAACACAGATTAAATAATAAGAAACTCATCAGACCCATCAGCTGTCAAAGCTGGATTTTATGAGTCTGGCATCATGTGAAAGGCTTTACTTAATTATACACACATTTGTGTTAATTACACATTTACTTTTAATTACCTTTTAAAATCCTTTGGCTATTGCTGAGCTCATTGACAGAACAGGCTGAATGATTAGTGTGTCTCTTGACAGAAGCTGGCTTGTTACAGGTCTCTTTCTGTTAGATCACATAGAAATGAGTTTTCAGATTCTTGCATTGATTTTGGAATATTTATTGACGGAAACATTAATTAATATACAGTTTAGTAGTAACTGCACTCATGTATCTTGACTCTCTTTCCAGTTTTGTACAAAAGAATATTTCCATGAAAATGGTTTCTTTTTTTCATAAAAATGGTCTGAAATTGCTACTTCTGTTACCCACTTAACCATTCCCAATAAACTATTCCAGTTTCTGAGAGTCTGAAATCCAGCAGAATCAACAGCTTCACAATCCTTATAATGCCAGACTCTAATAGAAGCGATTGATAATTTTCCAGTGAAAATGTTTGAGGATATAAATTAGGGAAGATATTGGTTTCTGTAAGTCTCCATCTGCTCCAAAAGTTTTATTTTAATTTTCCCTAAAAGATATCTTACCAATATTTTCCCTGTTATCTCTTTGGCTTTCAGCAGCCTTCTCTGGTCTTTTTCACTAATAGAGACATATGGCCACACAGTAAAACAAATATGCATCTTGATTTTGCATTTTCAGTCCTGGAAGACTACCCAGCCCACATAGTTCAAGTCTTTCTCTGGCTCTGTCACACTGGTCTGTCATTTGAGTAATTGTTTCTGTTGTATCAGTCATATAAAAATCCATATAGATTTTTCTTTATTTAGTCAAAAAACAGGTTGTTACATTGACCTGCTTAATTTTCTTTTCTTTTTTAAATAGACATATTTCTACAGTGTTGTCTTAATTAAAGTTTTTAGGAACACTTGCCCTCAAATCATTTTCCTTTCTACACATTGGTCTTTTTTCCCCCTACCCTTTTAATATTCCCTCTCTAAAATAGGCTTCTTTTATTTTCTGTAAGCTAACATGACAATTGAAGCTGCTGACATTTAGTCTTAACTTTTAGCCAAACTTTTCTTTATCCCCCTGGGAAGCAAAGATTTAACTTCCTATGCCTTTCTTTCATAAAGGTTGAGATGTTACCCTGACTGCAGGTAAATGACTCAAATCCTCCCAGACAGCCCAACTCATTCTGCTTTTCCCTTCAGGAAAATTTTAGAATGTACATCCTGTACAATTCCTTGATAACAGGCATACAGCCAGCACAATATCCTCTGGAAAATGCCTGCTCCACTTCAAAGCATGTTCTCCCGTAGCTTCATGGGACTGTAACTTCCTGAAAAATCCTCTGCCTTCTGCATGGGCCTGATGTGAAGGGTTTTCAATACCTACACTTCCTTTTCTGCAGGGAATACCCAAACAGGGAGAATTCTAGCTTCTGAAATCAGAGATATGGTTACTGGCATAAAGCTGTGCGTCTGAGTGAGGGTGAGGGAAGATGAGCAAATTTCATGTTGCAATTTGTTCATGCATTAGAATAAGCACACATTAGCAGACTACCAGAAGTATGCCAGATGTAGTGTATTTGTGTAATTTGTACGGTCAGAACTAAAGAATTAAGTTCAAAACATGTTTAATAAGGCTGTGCTCTTTTGGAGTTGATAGAGACAAACCAACTTATCTGGAAGCTCAAATTAATTGAATGGCAGAAGCAAAATTATTATGTTAAACTACAAGATTATCCTACGAGCTTTTATGTTGAGCATTGATAACTGAAATCTCACAGTAGAAATTGACACATTTATTACAAACTTCTGACTAGCTTTGAAAAAAGAAAAAATCAGACCAACCTGTTGAAAAAAACTATAAGGACCATGTTTTAGTCTGACCTGAGAGTGTGTTTAGCACCTAATGAAATACCAGTCCAGGCTGAGGCTTTGGATGGAGCATTTTGTAACTCCTGTCTATGCTCCCATCTGAGTTTCATTTCTCCATAAACAAGGGCATGTAGGATGGGGCAAGTAGCACAAGTCAAAGCCTCACCTTAATGTAAATCAGGATGCAGGATCACTGGCAGCTCAGAAGCTTTTCTTGGTTGCATGGTTTGCACATAGCCTGGGTGGGATAATGCATAAATGCTGAAAGTGAACTCCTGCACACGGAATATGTCACCTTCTTGGCACACAGAGAAAATGAAAAGACCAGACAATGCAACACATTTTGAGTGAATATCAGTCATAATAAAATTACCACGTTACTTTTTTTTGTTATTATATAGTGCACCTTCAGCCACAGCGCACAACAGTGTTTCATGACATGCTTTTCCCATTCAACTCTTTGCTGAGATGTGAATATTTTCCCTTTTGTTGTGCAGTCATTTACACTAGTATTTATGGGTGCTTTTCATTCAGAAAGGTGAATATTTAGACATTTCTGACATATTTGTAGAAAATAGTTGTATCATCTTCTAATGTAGAAGGGGTAATGCCAGAATCAGGTTACATCTTTTACAAGCTGACATCATGAGTTCATAGGACACTGAGCCAGATTATACTATCTTTACACCAGACGAATCATAAAGCATTGGGTAAGACATTTGTGAGGTGAAAATAAAGTGAGTATTCACACTAAGGGGAGTATTAACTTCAGGCATCTAAGTTTAAGTTCCTCCAGAAGGCAGTTTAGAGATCCTGTGTTAACCTGTTACAGGTGGTAAATCACAACAGGAATCACGCTTTTTTCCTGAGCAGGAGCTCAGTGGAAACTAACCTAATTTAAGATGTGGTTATATGATCAGTTGAAGTCTGCATAAACGTCCATACTCATGGAGATAAACAGTCTGTGCCTCTTCCCACACATATTTCAGAAATCCACATCTGAGATGCCTAGAAACTAAGCTGTCCAAAGAGGGTGGGTAAGGAAGTAAAGATTCAAAGCTTTGGTTTTAGCCATTCCAGTTCCTGGATCCTGTTCTGGGACCGTGTATCTGCATGAAAGCTCTTGCTGACAGGAGGAAAGAAGTGAGAAACACCCAAGGATAAGAGGGAGAGCAGGACTGCCTCTTTGGACAGCATCATAGGGTTATGTTCTAGTACTGTAGGGGTTTAATCTACTTGTAGACAGTATTTAGCACTGAGACATGCTAATAAAGTATATCTCAGTGGAAGTGATTGGGGAATAAACTTCCAAAGGATACAGAACAAAGCCAGTGTTTCATTATGTTTAGGGAGTGCTGTCAAATCTTTGTCCTTGATAAAAGACTTCCTGTTCAAACAGAGGCATATTGATGATATAAGCCAACCTTGCTCCTGTGTGAACTATCGTTAACACTTCATCCAGAGAAGTGTTTCTGTATCTCTAAAGAGCAGTGACAAAGGGTATATGAAACGCTGCAGCCTTTGTGACCCAGTTTATGTGAAAGATGTTACAGAGCTGGGAAGCACTTCAACTACTTAGATATAATATTTGCTTTATAAGTTTTCCTTCTACTTTTGGTGGAGTCACTCATAAAACATGCCTCAACATTTACAGAAGTGTCTCACAAGCTGTACCTGATATTCAGTAGAATGTTACAGATGCCACCATGCTTGCCCCTGTTGCGCTGTTTTGGATTTTTGTGGTTGAAAGCAACTTCAAGGCATTTTTTGTGTTACATGTTGGTGTTAAACCACAAGTTCACGAGTCTACTCTCTTCACAATTTAGAAGGTCCTTAGACTGCTACTTTAAATTCAGAAAATAAGTATTAGAAATCTGCAGGCCAGAATCATGCTTTGAATTTGGAATATCCCTGTTTAGTACCTGCACTACTTCATGTGCCACAAAGAACTATAGTTAATAACCATCCCTACATAAAATAAAAAATAGATATTTTTGAGAAAGTTTTCATTATGAGAAAAAAACCCAAACACAAAAATAAAGGTCAATGCAAGCAGTTTATGTAAGCTGTTTTGCTGAGGGCTGTATATGAGAAATCATATTCGTAATGTATAAGGAAAATACGGAGTTTAGCTCCTGTTCATCTGTCTTTCAGTCCTTGAGTTCAACACAGGAATATAGATCTTTAAAATGGATATTATGATTATTCATTGTTTATTTTGCACTGTTTTTTACTGTTTCAAGCAAAATCTGGACCTTGAAGTCCTTAACAGTAATGAGCTCATGGTTACAAATAGTTCCAGTCTCGAACACAGCTGAAGAATTTCAATACACAGATGAAGAATTTTTTATTATCCTCAGCATTAAGCTTTCATCATTTAGAACCAAATCCTTATGTTCTTACCTTCTTCCCCTTATTGCTTTTTACTCCCGTTACAGAAAGTGTGATATTTTTTCTTCCTGAGGGATTAAATTTTAAAACCAACTGCTTGAGTTAGCCTATTAATAATAATGTAAATGTTCACACAGTAATGGGAAGAATAAAACATTAGCCCGTTTTAATTTCTTCCAGAGAGGTCAGAAGTCCTAATTGTTGTATTTCTACATGGAATTCTTGATCTGTTCTGTTTTTCAGCATCCAATGACTTTTTTTGCTATAGTCAGCCTCTTCTGCTTTACCGAGTGCAGAATTCCATCTTTTTCATTTATGGTAACATCTAAATCAAGTTTTAAATTGATGTAGCAGTGCAAGTTAATGGCTATTTTCAGTATTTCTTTATTCTCTGTTTATATAAACTTAAAACAAACAGTCTAAATTCATATAAATGGAAGAAGCATAAAATAGCTACATGACAGATAAAAAGAGTATGAAATCAAATAACCTGTAGAATAATTAAGTGTTCCTGTTGAAATTTGCTGTTATTGTAGGAACTGGAATGTTAAATCACTTTAGAAATCCTTAGAGGTGAATTCACTCGGGTTTATTACAAAGCCAGAGTAAAATGCAAGTGTGCATGCACACGCTCATAGGCACACATACACATAATATTTTACAGCCTCCGTTAAAATAAACCCAAGAATTAACCACAGAGAAAACACAGTGAAATAAAACACTATCACACTATCACCAAGAAACACTGATTACCATATAATAAGAACATAGGTGTCAGTGATCAAAACATGCACTCTGAATATAAAATTATTTGGAAAATTCAAATAAACAAAGAGGCCTATCTGAATTCTGTCAAGATCAAAACCTGAAACTGTTTGAAGCCTTAAAATTCCAGGCTGTGCAACTGTAAGACTCTGGTTAAACTATGCGGCCTCCCTGAATGTGCCATGTGCTGCTGCATGGCAAGACTGCTTTACACTTCCTGGTAGGGGATTATTTGTGCATTTTTTTTTGCTTCTACTTACTTGTTCCAGTCTTAGAACAAAATGCAGATTTTTCATAAATAATCTGAAATGAGATGCTGCAGACCATTAGATTGTTCTGTCATCAGTCTGTATGTCTATGTGTCATTAACAAACAACAGCATCTCTGTGGGCATCTGAATTGTATGCTTCTGTTTCTAAGTATAATAACTAAAAAATACCTCCATGTGACAGGTAAAGGATTTAGAAAAGAGTAAGCAGAATGTTATATAACATATTTTCAAAGGGAATAATTATGTCTGTTGAACATTTAGGATATTTTAAGCTTTCATATTTTTGATTTCCAAAAGCTACTTAACCAACTAAGAATAAAACAGAAACAACTATGAAATATAAACTAATTGCTAGTCAGTTAAAAAAGGCGAAAAGCCATTTTATCCAGTAGTCTTTGTGATCCTAAAATAGCAATGTGTCTATGGGTTGCTTATATGAGGTGAAGCAGGTTACCTAAAAATGGAGTCCTATCTCTGGCTGAAGTTCATGGAAGTGGTGTAAGAGTGAGGGTTTTTACCAATCCACTGATACAGAGGTGAGGGTCTCCCCCGGCTCTGCTCTCACAGATGTGGGACAAGGACCTGCATTAGCCCTTTCCTTGCGTACATAAGAGCTGGTACTCCAGTTCAACCACTGGTTACAAAACCTCAGTGACAGTCTGGGCTGAAATTCTACCTGTGCTTGTTTCAACTTTTACTGGCATGAACTCTAAGCATCCTATACCCCCAGACTACAACAAAAACCAGACTTCTTGTTGAAGATGACCCATAGGACAGCATGATTAGTAATTGTTCTGTGGTCCGGTGATAGGAAAGCTCACCAAAGATATAGAGGACAGTTTTAATTACTTTCCCTTACAAATATTTAATAATTAATATCTATTTACATATCATGGAGCAATTCCAATGAGTACAATGCCAGTCCAGAATAACTAAGCTGTTAGGGCACTTTAGAGGACAAGACAGAAATTCCTGTCCATGTTCTGGGCTTATTTGGGCAGTAAAGACACTGAATCTTAACCTTTCACATACTCTGTGAGTGCAAAGACCACTGAACTGTAAGCTACTCAGTGGCACATAAGATACAATCATCTTGTTTTGACAAAAATTCCATACTTGCTGAAATTTACTAAGTTAATGTGTTCTGACATCATAACATTTTTTTGGAAAAGAACTGAGCATCTATGATTTCATATATAATTTCATCTATGGTAGCCAGATCATCTCTTTTATTGTATTTCACAGAATCACAGAATCTATATTTCTATCATGTTTGTTCCCTATTTTCTGTTGAGTGCTCTTTGGTTGAAAACTGGTATTTCCTTCCCAAACATACATTCAAGTTTGTGCTTTCCTCAGGGAACAGGAGGAGTCTGCTTTTGGAATTGGGCATTGAAATAAAGAGATGCATTACAATGCTTATAAATTGCCATTGGATTAAATAGACATTAGTTTACATTACATTTAAACACTTCAAACCATACTTGCTCTAAGAAGGAAATGAGCTTATGACCCTTAAAACATGTCTAATTTCCTACGATTTATGCTTAACGGATGGAGAATAATGGAAGCTACTCCAAGAGGAGACATTAAGAGGAGCTTTTCCTGTCAAGGTGGATATGCAATTGTTCAGGTCGGGCACTACAAAATTAAAATAGGTTTCTGTTTTTTTCCCCAGTGTTTTAAGCTAATTTGCTGCCATTTGATATAGTATTTAACCCTTTTATTAATGAGAATGTACTTCGGTTTCCATTTGACTCCAGTCCCCTCCCCCTAAAAAACCAAAGTGCCACAGATGTTATATTAATTGTTTTAACAATACAATTGTACTTAGTATTCTGACAGGAAGATTAGGACTCTATCTGAATGCTGACTTCAACATTTCATGATCTTGCAACCTGACTTCTTGATGAAAATCAAAGTATTTCTGAACCAGGCTTTATACAAAAGCATTCCTATATCCAACATTCAGGGTTCATATAATTGAAATTTATTATCATGTTTGAAATGATTGCTTCAGCTACTTCACAGCACTTTGTATGTGGCTGATACAGATATAGAATGAACACAGATCAATTATGTGGTAGAAACATTCAGTGAAATATCTATTGAGTTTAGAGAGGGTGTTTGACGACATTTGTAGGTGTATACGTGGAGGGCTTAGTATTTCATAGTAAGCACATCCTACATTACCATTTTTGTGGAATGGTGAGCATAGTGATTTTTGTATATAGCAGATTATTTCTCTATTTTTAGGTTCATTGGTTGCTATTTCTTAGTCACAGAGCAGGTCTCTGATAGTCATTCCTAGAATGTTTTATCTATCAGAGATATAAAAATATGTTTCCTGGTATATAACCAGTATGATTAAGGCAATTAACTATTCTATTACCAAAACTCCATCCTGCTTCCTTTTCCTGAGCTGAGTGCCTTGTATATTATTATTAAAGACAAGGACACAAAGAAGCATCTGAAATTTCAACAAGAAAAAGGAATAAATGTCCTTCTATTACAATCTAGCTTGATTGTTATTAATATGTAGTCAACACCAACAACATGATCATTCTTTTATTAAATAAAAATGCTAGGAAAAACTTCAAATATGTATGAATATGGAATTAAGAATTATCAATAGGAGATCAATCAGGTTATCAATAGATTGGTAGGTGTCTACTTCAGTTCACACTGCAAGCCACTCAGCAATCTCTAGTTTTTATGTAAGAACTACACCTGCACATTACTCTGCAACCAGGGCATGGACATGAGGTGAGAGTAGGGTCTCAACTCCATGTTTGAAAAGTGATATAACCACTTGCACAGATCTGAACACAAAACCTAGCGAAGGCAAACATGTCTTGGGAAAATATCTTCTGTCCTTTGGACAATCATTAATGAGAATTCAGGTAGGAGCTTGAATGGAGACAAAACTGAAATGAGTGAGAAAGCATAAACCCTAAAGAGGTTTTAAGCTGACACTCATCTGTTATTTGTATCTATTTTCCATAACTATGCCGAGTTTTTTTTCTTTACTGTGAGATACTTGTTTGAAAATAAACATGGTCAGAGTCTAGGATTCTTCTGTTTGTGCTACAAATTTTGTTTCTTTTGAAGTTTTCAGTGTCACTTTCAGTGACTAGTAAGGTATGATAAAAATAACCCCAGCAAATATAGTGTTAAGTTTACATGGGATCTTTCTAAGAAAAATCATTGTACCTTTCCCTAGACTTTTAGAGCCTCCAATTTATGAATACCATTTTTTTAAAAATTTTTTTTTTTTTTTTTTTTTTTTTTTTTTTTTTTTTTTTTTGTTTTGTTTGGTTTTTTTTTTGGCTGGGAAAGAGAGATCTTTCTAACAGATAATTCTACTAGACAATTGTTAAATATTTTAAAAGATAAAAAATAATTCTTAAACATTTAATCTGTTTTATATTTCTGTAGAGAATCTATTTATTTTTATGAGCTCTTTCCAGAGATTGATTTGAAATTGTTGTGACTTTTGTGGTTCACTTACATCAGTTAAGTCAACCACATTTCATTAGCAGCACATGACAGCAGTGCAAGAGGACCATGAATAATAATTACTATTAGGTAATTTAATACTTCTGCACACTGGTGCACTTAGTGATTTCTACATTCTTATGCCACCTGTATAATCTGCATATTTTGATTCACCAGAAGGGTGTGTGGAATTTCCTTAACTTTGGAATTTTGATCAGTATACCTCTTCCAGATGTAAACTCATGTAAAGATATGGTAAAATGTAAAAATACCAGCTTGATTGTCCTGAAATTTAAAATCAGAAGCTATTATAGCTTTAATAGAGTTATACAATACAACAGATGTCTCAGTCTAAATATTCACACTTGTATACCTGAGTAAAGAAAAAAAAGATGGGGCAACTCATTGTAACAGTATATTTGGTTTTGATATACTGTAAAAGCAACGGAGAGCATTATTACAAATGACAGAGCATGTGTGATCTGAGATCAGCCTGCACTTGCACATGTGCAGAAAGGACTCATTATATTTCTTAATGAAGAGATGTAAGGATAGGTCCCAAACTGTTGTAAACTGTAAAGACTACTCATTCATACACTATCTTCATCAGCTAAGCAGTTGCCTTCTGCATGCTGCTCTTGCCTTTGTCACCAAATGTTATTTAATCTTACCCAAAGTGACAGACCTGCCAATTCCTTAAGGTCGATCTACAAATTATTCAGTTCCAGGTCATAGGAAGGGCTTACTCTCCTGTTGCAGAAAATGCCTTAAGAACCTGGCTCACAAATAAACTTCAACCATTTTGTTCATTCCCACATATGGATAATGATGTAACACTTGAAGAATTCATTCAATCAAAGCTAAAATGAAGGATGGATACTACACTGGGGGAGAAAGGAATGTGACCACTCTTTTCTGTCTTAAGCAGCCAGTTAGAGACATGCAAAGGCACCACAAAGTGATAGAAAATTAGTGTTAAATTACCACATTTTCCATTAACAGAAGATAGGAGATTTAAAACAAGAAAGAGTCAAACCCTCTGTCTTTTCTCATTCTTTTCATTCTTCCCCCACCCCCATTTGCATGTACCTTCTCCAAGCAGGGGTCTTCTAACCCATCTCTAATTAATACTTCACTTAATCTTCTTGTAATACTGCTAATTGTTCACAAACAGGCGATTTAATCAACACTCTGCTAACAGGCAAAGCTTTATTCTCTCCACTATTTTGTGGCTTGACACAGGGGGAGAACTGAGGTAACTGTGTCCCAATTGCTTTGTTTCCATGTAATTTAACAGCAAGACATTATTTTCTCATAAGAGGTGCTTTGCATTTTTACTGCTAATGAATAAATTAACTAAAAAGGTTAATCTGCCTACATGTTTATGAAACATTATGCAAATTGCTCTCAAAAAGGTTTAATGGTAATTGAAAGCAATTGAAAACCATGGTACATTTCACTCAATTTTAACTTTTCTAAGTATACAAATTGGGCTGATTTTAATTTTTACAGATGTATAGGGGAAGATATTATTTTTATAATTTTGAAGGAACTTTCTTATAAATTTTCAGCCAAAAGTAGATCAATGAATTGTGAAGGAGAGTGTGGTTTAGTATTTTAGTTACTAAACCAATAATACTTTTAAAGCACATTAAAAAATATTGACAAAATGTTAGTCATACCATTTTTTTTTTTTTTACCAAGATGGTGCAAGATACACTATCTACTCTAGAGCAGTGTGGGTTCCTTAAGAGCTGAATCTTGCAGCTGTGGTGCGTACACTAAACTGAAGGTTCATGCCTTGAATGCGATGGCAACTTCTTAACACTTAAGTTAAGTTACTCAGTTTCCATTCAACAACAGAATACATTAAATCTAGTCTCAGGGAGATGAGACGTGTTTAGAAGCCCAAAATTCTGCCTTTGTTAACAACTGGTGGCGTCCCTTTGAAAAAGAATGGAAGGATAGGGAGAGAGGGAAGGGACAGAAAGTGAGGTGTCAGAATTTGATCCTCTAAGTGTTTATAAAAGACATGAATGTAAAACAAAACAATAGGTCTATACATAAAAGATTGTATTAAAAAAAAAAAAAAAATCTACTTTTTAACAGTGCAGTGTGATAGCCCCAGAGCTCAGGAAATATTTATTTGTAGTCAAGTCACTTGCATTTATTTCACCGTTGTGTTTCCTCTTCTGGTTGGATTTCAAAACAATCTGGATGTTTGTTACATGAGAGAACGAGAAGCGTTTCTGAAAGACAATAATAACCTTACCTGGGATATTAATGCTAGATTTGGCTAACAGCTAAAATGTTTTAGACACTTCTATGGATATTCATGTTTTAGCAGCAAGATGGACATTTTTCCTGCTTTTTTTTTTTTTTGCTTGTTTGTTTGTTTAAACTTCCCAGAAACTTATAAAAACACCCATCAAGCAAGAATGTATAGCAATATAGCAAAGGACTTTTTCAGTGTTGTCCATGTTGTCTCCTTAAATTTTGTGAATATTTGTCTTAGTCTTCTGTGATTTTGAAAATATTTCTGTTTTACATTTGACCGTTTTCATTTATTTTAACAAATTTTGTCAGTCATCCTTTCTTTTGTAGACAGGAGTTGGTGAATAGAAGGAGGAAATTAGGAAAAACAAATAGTTTGTTGTGAACATATTCACTGTTATATAAAGTATATACACGTACATAAAAATGTATTTGAAAATTTTTAAGCAGCTCAGTTTGCAACTGTTTACTTCAAACATCCCTGCTGGGTTTTCAAGATTAGGTAGCTGCTCTGAATGCTTCTCGGAGCACTGCCTTGTATCTCTGGGAAGAAAAAACAGTGCAGAATGTGTGCTTGCAGTGCATGCCACCTGTGCTGACTCTAGGAGATTGAATAGTAAAGGAGTGTCCTCAATGTAAGGGTTCTCAACTTTTCATGGTTGCAGTGGAAATCAGCAGAGCCCTTGGAGGTGACCATAGAATCATAGATGGTTTGGGTTGGAAGGGACCTTGAAAGGTAATCTAGTCCAACCACCCTGCAATGAGCAGGGACATCTTTAACTATGTCAGGTTGCTCAGAGTCCAGGCCAACTTGACCTTGAACATTTCCAGGGATGGGGCATCTACCACCTATCTGGGCAATGTGGACCAGTGTTTCACCACCCTTATTGTAAAAAATTTCTTACTTATTGTTCTAAATGTACCCTCTCCACAGGGCTACTGTCAATCTTATCATCGCCCCGCCCATACTGATACTGGACATTAGCCCAACCCAGGTGCAGAACCTTGCACTTGGCCTTGTTGAACCTCACGATGCTGATGTGAAGAGGAAATGGCTGCTTATCCTGCACCATTGACCTTGTCTAGGCAGCTTGCTTCCTCCCTTGCCTCTAGTAGGCTAAATCTACCCACTCCTTCCTTTCAAAACTTACTGCAAATACGTAGTCCTCAACTTCCACTGATGTGCAGTCTTGCTTAGTGATTCAAACTATTTTTTGTTATTTCACTTCCCCTCAGAGATTCTATTACTTGTTATCATGTGAAGCAGAGATCAGTTCTCACTTTCTACTAATATTTCAAGTGAGTGATGAGGGTTACTTAAATTCTTTTATATTTCAGTGTGTTCCTATTAAAACAAAAATAGCCAGAAACACAAGATGGTTTTGGCTGCTGTTTGGAAAAATCATAGCCTGTGATCTTGCTCAAACTCTAACTTAAAAGCCACTAGTATGCTTGCTTACACTTCTCTTATGTGGTGACTCTCACAGTGAAATCTCTGACAATGTATTTCTGATTTCTCCCATAAATGTTTTTGTGGACATTTTATACCCTTTTCTTTTTGTTTTTGAATAACTTTTGTAAATCTCTGGTGTTTCTCTGATTCCCCCCATGTCTACCTGTAAACATAAATCTCCTATCCTTTAGCCACTGCTGGGTGCTTTTATTAATTTCACTATCTTTCTCCCTGATAATTCCAAAGTTAGTTTGAGCACAGGGAATCAAAAATCTGATTATAAAAAATGTTTCAAGGAGATCATAGCAATGCATTTAATAATAGTAATATTTCTCTTTAATTATGTGAAGTTCATCATCTGGTGCATAAAATTTTTTACAGAAACAAGAGACTGTGAAAAATTCAGAGATTTGGGGAACCAGTCTTTTTTAGCCTGGGTAAAAGTAGGTTCCTCCAGTTCCCACATTGGAAAGCATTGATTTGTCTGTGAATATAAATTAGAGAAGATAGAGCTGCTCAGAGACACAACATCTTGTTGTGGCAGGTGGTGTGAGGATTGCTGGCACACTTCCCACTTTGGCAACTGCCTCACACCTTATCCAAGAGGACAGATGCAAAATCAGGGTGGCTGGAAATCAAGCCTTAGCTTTTCATACAGTGGATAGGTACCTAAAGGCTCTCCTCAATTCACTGGCCTTCATATTTAGGGTATGAATCCTACCAAATAATTTTTCTCATAAATTTTACAGTATTTTCTACTTCTACCCATGTCAGAGAAGTATCATATGAGAAAGCTTTCTTTCAGTAGTTTTTTTTTTCCCAGATCTGGTTTAGTGCCAAATGTTCACAGTTCCACATTAGCTGCAAAAAGCAGCCAAGTATTTCTGCAGTTTCCAGGGAGGGGGTTGGGACCGGGGGGGGGAGGGGGAGTGGCACAGCTGTAAGAAGTCTACTCTATTTTCTGCTTGCAATCCTGATTCCTCTTGACTGAACACAGAGGAACTTGTCACCTGGTCACTTCCTCCTTTGCAATTGCCTGGGAACCTAGCAGAAAAATACTCACCTGCTTCCAAATCATAAGTGTGGTCTGTGGTTAATACTTCCCCTTGTTGCAGTAGGTGCCATATACTTTTCTTTGTGCTACCCCAATAGTCAGCTGTGTCATTTGTCACTTCTGTAACAATGTAGCCCAAGAAGCAATTAAAACTTTTAAAAGCAGTACCACTCAAACCGTGAGGATTGTTTTCCACCTCACTGCAGTGTTTGGCACATTTCAGAGGCAAGAAGAGACACGGCCAATTTCCACCTGAAGACCTGGGCAGAGGACCAGAGCAACCCTCTGATTCCAGCTGCAAAGCAAGGTGAAGTCATGGAACTGGTTAGCTACACAAAGCACACAGCAGCAAAGTGACCTCATGGCTGCTAGATCACTCTTCTTCCTGAAATGTTTCTACTCTCAGTAACAAGAGACCCACACAGCAAAGAAAAGCTGTTCGAGAGGTTTGTTATGTAATCATAAAAAGATAGCATATACTCTCAATATTTAATAAGTCTGAACCAAAATGTTGAGACCCTTGAGGTAAGAAGTTAGGTCAGAAGTGATAAAGGAAGTCTGACAAGACCCAAAATTCTGTTGACTAGGGCTTTTTACTACCAAAATATTATTTTTAATAAATTAATATCTTGTTTTAAACTTGCAGAAGCAAAGAAAAATGTGGCTTTCTTTCTGTATATTTTTGTGATTCAAAAAATGTTGAGGATTTGGATGTTTTATTTTCCCTCAGATCTGATAATCATTTTGCCAAGTAATGCCCAAGGGAAAATTTTTACCTGGTGTTATGATGGGAAGCCTGGCAGATTTAACACGTTACTCCAGTGTTTGCCTCAATTAGATCTCATTTCTGTATTGCTTGGATACATTTCAGCTATTCTTGACCATTAGACCCTTTTAAACTCACATTGCTCACAAAGTTACCCAGGACTATATTATTGCAGAATGATTTAACAGTCTCCAGATAGAGCATATTAGCAAAGCAGACAAAACTCTAGATACTTAAACCATATGATTTGTATTTTTATAGGGATTAGCGAAGTGATTTGAATAAAATAAGAACCAGCTAGGGTTCAAGCTTAATTTCCAGTTTTGAAATTGGTCAGATAAATTTCCAGTAATTTTATTGGCTCTCTTGTTGTCATTTTGTTCTTACTCATACCTCTCACAGGCCTCTCTCCACTTTGCTGGTATATTGCTTGAAAAAAGGTTAGATACAAACTGGATTGAAATAAAAACACTTTCCAAAAAGAACATGCTGGGCATGTAAATTAAATAAATATATATATGCCGGGTACATAAATCTTTGTATGTATTTTGCTCCTATTTGTAAAGAATTGTTTCAGTTCAAACACAAGTAGCGATACCAAGTGAGAAAATCTGGATACTTGAAGTTGGAATCAAACTACAATACATATAAATTGCCATAAAAAAAAAGAATACAAAATACAAAACTTGTACAATACTAACTTCCCAGTTTTGGTTATTTCATGAAGGTTTGAGCAGCTTTGTCTGAACCAGACAACTCTTTCCTGTAGGCCTGACTGGGCTCTAGATTTTGTGTGGAGTCACACCTAAATTTCCTAATTATATAAGCAAATTGCTGTCACTGAATTTGGAGATCCACTGAGTGCTGATGACAGCATCTGACTCTCATACCATTCTTCTATACCCAGAACCATATTAAGGAAATTTTCCTCCCTGAGTCTCCTGAAGGCGGATATCTTCCCAGAAGGCGGCAGGGATGGAAAATTAATTCTAGCTTGGGTTAGGATCTAGAAGATCTGACTAAGTTTTCCTTTCTACTCTGAGGCCCTATGGACATAAATCCAGGTTAGCTATTGAAGTGTTAGACACTGTGGCAACTTTTCTTAACTCAGACTTGAGACAAGCTGCTTGGACTGTGTAGTGTTTGAAGCCTAAAACTACAGACTTTGCCTGTAGCATTCAAGGCCTGAAAGTGGAACTAGCTTCTCTACTCCAACTTGCAATTCTAGACTCAGCTTTCATAAAGTTAATGATATGGCCCATAATATTACAAAACCCAGTCATAATACAGAAGCATAGCTCCCTAGAACACAGTTTATAGGTAGTCAATGTATGGAATTTAACACTAGTGTAAAGTATATAATTAGGCACCTTTAAAAATCTGATGTGCAATTATCAAGCTTTTCACAGTAACAATCAATACAAGTAAATGAAGCTAAGAGTACAGTGTAATCATGTATCAGCAAATCAAATGCAGACTGACGTGCTGTACCAGAGTAATTTATTTCTGTTATTGATTTCAATTGAAGTTTTGTCTGTTGACCTACATATGCTATGTTGTATTTCGTCTGTAGAGATTAACAGCCATATAGTTTGACATTAACTCAAGAGATCATATTTCAACTGAGCATCAAAGAGAGATCTTTATATTTCTGAATACTTAAGTATTCAGAAACCCATTAGCAGTCAGTTAATAATGTGAGGTCACTGAAAATAAATTTGGAACTTTTTTTTCGAGGAATTCAGAACCCCAGATACTGTTAACACAGAGTAGCAGGGTTTTTTTTTCAGTTATCATGCTTGATATTTAGTACAAAGGCAGGTAAAGGAAAACTGGGAGAATCCACCACCTTGAAGCTGAAAATATTCAGAGCAAGTTACATATTTGGTTCTGATTTCTCCTGGATATTGCAGCAAAGTTGACAGGCATGACTCACTCTCCACTCATACTAAATGGAACAGTGTGATACTCGCCCAAACAAAATAGCAGTTGAAAGGAACTTCTTTGCTATGCACCCTTTCTATGACCCTTTAGGGACAGACTTTTTAGTAGGGCCTGCAGTAATAAGGCAAGAATAATGGTTTTAAACTAAAAGAAAGTA
>NW_008606253.1:0-3848 GCF_000691845.1 Merops nubicus | reverse complement strand
TTTAGATCAGATATTAGGAAGAATTCTTTAGAAGAATTGTTTAGAAGTGTTTGAGTTGCTGCAGAATTTAACCAAGGGGATGGGTTAGTTTTTCAAAGAGTGGGAATTAAGGCACAAAAGAGGAACTTAGTATTTAAAGAACCATTGTCCAATGACTAAAGTATAAGACTTTCATTTAAAATATCTGTAATATATGTTGTTCTGAACGGTCCAAACTCAGTTTTTGTGTTTAGTGTGTGCATGGGTGAAAGCTGCTAACAGGGTGCAGTGCACACCTTAGGGGAAAAAAGAAGTAATGTGTCACTGGACATATCAAAACAGGAACAATTTTCTTCTTTTGTCAGGTGCTAGCCAAAAATTCCAGTCACTTAAAAGCATCAGAGAAGAGCACTCCAGAGAACAATCCTAAGGTATGTGTTTTCAGATCAGTTTCATAGTAAAACTACTTGGGTTTCAAATATGCTTTTTAAAAAAAAAAAAAAAGGGAAAAACTGAAGAGACTGTACGCTTCTGGTTCACCGGGTGTTTGCCCTTCCTCTCAGCTGCTTTTCTGCTATGTTTGAGTGTGCTAACTCAGGATTTGCTATTTCCTAGAAACAAAGCAGTGGCAGAAGGTTCCTGTTCAGCCCCAACGCGGGCAGAGGCAGGTTCTCCACCACCTGCACGCCCAGCAACCCCCGTCGCTCGCCGCGCGCCTCTCTGAGCAGCGCCACGCGGAGTATCCTAGCCAGGAAACCTTCCTTTAACCCTGCTGTCCTTTCAACAGCCAAAATGAACGTCAGGTAAAACGACCAATCCCACACTACAAGTCAGCACTTTTGATGTGATACACGTGAAATAATGCTGATTGTGATTTGATGACAGTATTTCTCCTCCAAACATGGACTGCGTGAGGCTGACTCTGGTTACTAACTTTCAGCTTAGCTTTATGCTGTTACTATCTTGAGGGTTCTTTTTCATACATGAAGGTAAAGCCATCTTGCATCTCTTTCAGATTTCACTTTGCTAAACCAACCAAGCTTAATTATTTTTTGTATTGCAGTAGGTTTTCCAGCTTGCTTGGCAACCTAACAGTCCCTGTTCTATCTGAATTAAGTGCAAGTTGTTGCCTGTGCTTTATCTTAGCTGGTTTCTAGCTATGGTACAATTCCAACTTCAGTCCCTGTGGAAAGTTTTGGAAAACAAAAGAGGTCATATTTAGACACTGTATAATTTACCCTTATCCTCCCACAACCACCACCTGGTTAATCTTGGGTATTAGTTTTCTATTTCCATTTTTCTGATTACCATCACTTCTTAACTTTTGCATGCCAAGATTGTAGGTGCTGGGACTTCTTTGTCCTTGAATAAAGTGTGTGGGGGGGATTGTTATTAAGTTGCCAACTTCTAATGTTGACATCTCCTAATAACTGATTATTGGGTTTTTGAATGCAGTTCTTTCTCTGTTCACAGGTCAAGGTTGCAGGTTCCTTGGAAAATCAAGCTCATAATCTTACTGGCTTTGTTTCTACTTTAAATGTGCTAGTTTGAATTTCAATAGAGAACATCAAATGAAACCAATATTCATTCTGCCTCTGGTGTCCTGTTGGGACAATCTTTGTCTTCACTGTAGGCATACTTGACTTGTAGCAATATATCAACCAAAACCACTTAGTATTTGCTTCCATTCCATTTGTCCAAAGATGTGCTGAGGTGGACTCTGCCAGCTGTACTTCATCCATAAACTTGCTAGCCCTTAAAACACAGCTTTCTTCAACATTAACTCACTGTCTTTCCACATCGTGCAAGCTTTCAGCTTGGTTTTGGTACCATTTTTTTAAGGGTATTCATGCAAGACTTTGAATTTTCTTTCATGTGTTTACATACATAGATACACATGTGTATGCACACAAACTGAAAAGTCTGTAGATATAAAAGTCTGTATATACAGGCATACATACAGCATTTGTCTTAGTGTAAGACACACATGCTTACAGTGTGTGTCTTACTATGCAGGTAGCTTGTGTGTTTTGACTGGAATTTCTGGCTTCCTCTTGTTGATCTTTGAGTCCTAGAGTTCTGTTTGACAGTGTCACACGTCAGGGTCAGGGCTGGCCACCAGACCTATAACAGATGCCCCCTGTTAGCCCTCCTCTGAAAGGGGAAGAGAAGGAATAAGGGGGAGAGACTTGCAGATTAGAGAACTGAAACAGCTTTAATGAGAGTAGCAATAATAAAGTGGAGCCCAGTATGGCAACTACATCACCACCGGTGCTGTGGAGCAGGCACTGGGGAGGTCCCAGACCTGACTCAGTGGCAGACAGGAGCTGGATTCAGGAACACATGGGTTGAGATGGAAGGCAGAATGGATAGAGTCCTTGGACAATGGCCATTGAAGGAGAGGCTTGACCCTTGTGATCCCTCAGCTTTATACAGAATATGATGTACATGGGATTGAATCCCTCACTGGTCTGTTTAGGGTCACCTCTCCTGGCCACCTGGTCACCTCTCCCTGCACGTGTGGCCCTTTGCTTTCTGCATGTCATCATGGCACGAGATGGAGCAGTGGCCTTGGGCTGCACAGGAGCAAGTACAAGCAAGAGCATCTCTGAACACAGCAGCCCTTGGCAGTGACTCTAAACATTAAGTGTTATCACTGCTAGAAGCAGGGACAGTCTGAAAAATCTGCCTTTAACATCAGAAAGTGTGGTTACTTAGAAAAGACTGAGTTGAAAAGTAAAGTTACTGAGCAGAGTGAGCTCTGTTCTAACAAACCAGGACAGAGAGTTAATTTTATTTCGGTTTTTCTTAATTTGACTTTGAATAATATCTCTATATAATGTTCTACTACAGAATTCAAATCTAAACCATATTTGTTAGTTGGAGGAAAAAAAAATCTGACCTTATTGCATTCAAATACATCTTTGTCTCCAAAATAACAAAGTCAGTGCTTTGTAATTCCTTCTATTGCTTGCTGCCATTGATGGTCATAACTTGAGCACTGCCAGCAAAGGTATTTTTGGTGCAGTTTAAGCATATGCTGTGAGCATCTTGCACACAGTAAAGCTTTCCACCTGTAAGAAAAGTAGAACATGGAACCTTCTGTATCCTGTCACGTTGCCGACGTTCCTTGTAGACTATTAACTTTGTCTTCATATTTCTAATAACTTTCAGGTTCTCAGAATCCACAAAAGATAACGAGCATAAACGCTCTCTTACGAAGACTCCATCCAGAATGTCTCCATATTTGGAGACCTGCACACCTGACAGCCAGAAAAACTCCAAAATAAGTCGGGAAAACAGCAAGGGAAGCGCAAGAAATAATGATCTGACTGCATCAAAAGGTAAAGTGGATGGTAAATACTTGGCTCTTTCAGATCAAGCCTTTTGTCCTATTGAATTATTACATACAGTTTTATAACCTAATGTCATGTAACCCAGGTTTTAATTTTAGTTTTGAATTTATGACTGAATTTAGAAACTGCAGTAGTTTCTTCATTTTTCAGTGTTTTGCCTAAAATTGTTAGGACTAAATGGTGCTGAGACTTAAACAGATAGTACTTGGCTACCTACAGAAAAGGGTCTAGAAAAATTGTCTAGATCTTCCAGGACTATGTAGCAAAATATTCATATAGTAGGTCCAGGGAGACCTGTGAAAGGAGTTCCTGATGTCTTCTTGGAGGTCTTGTCCTCCTCGTGGGATTAGTCTGCACCAGGCTTCTAGCTCTGTTTTAGGACAAACTCTTATTACCAGCTTGGGCAACCCTGATTAACTCAGGAACTAAAACTCTGTAGGAAAAGCAGAAATCTTCTCATTACTAGAGAACTCTGCACCAGCACAGCTCTGCTGTCTAACCAGTGATACCCTC
>NW_008606252.1:2633-2980 GCF_000691845.1 Merops nubicus | reverse complement strand
ACCTGGCTGCCCTCCTGGGCAATGGCCTCATCATCACCACCATAGCCTGGGACCACCACCTCCACACCCCCATGTACTTCTTCCTCCTCAACCTCGCCCTCCTCGACCTGGGCTCCATCTCCACCACTGTCCCCAAAGCCATGTCCAATTCCCTGTGGGGCATGAGGGAGATCTCCTACCTGGGTTGTGCTACACAAGTCTTCCTTTTATTCTTCTTGATTGATGCTGAGATAGCTCTCCTCACCATCATGTCCTACGACCGCTACGTGGCCATCTGCAAGCCCCTGCACTACGGGACCCTCCTGGGCAGCAGAGCTTGTGTCCACATGGCAGCAGCTGCCTGGGCC
>NW_008606252.1:0-2307 GCF_000691845.1 Merops nubicus | reverse complement strand
CTTCTTTGCCTGCCTGAAGCCCCCCTCCATCTCCTCCCCATGGCTGGACCTGGTGGTGTCAGTTCTGTACTCGGTGGTACCTCCAACACTGAACCCCCTCATCTACAGCATGAGGAACCAGGAGCTCAGGGATGCTCTGAGGAAACTGGTAGCTGGATGTTTTTCTAAACCAATAAGCTGTTCATCTTCTTCTGTAGAGCATTTTTAATGTCACTCAGTGCTGACACAGCCTGTCTTCAGGATTTGTGGCTGCTGCTGGTGTTGAATTCGTGACAATGTTGTTCACCAAGAAATGTCTCTTTCCAGACCATTTGTAACTCGGTATTTCACTGTATGATGTGACCCAGACACTGTGTAAAGGAGGGTCCATCCTCCCTGGGTGCTTCCAGATAATAAAGGAAACTGCAGTGACTTGTTTGCCTGAGGTCCTTCCTCGGAGCCCTTCTGTGGAGCTGCAGGGGCAGTGCCTGTGTGCAGAGGTGCAGGGACAAAGAGTCCCAGCACAGCAGCTCTGCCAGGGAGCACCAGCGCTTGCTCTGCCCTCAGCTGCTCTTTTTTCAGTGCCACCCTCTCCTCCTCAGCCCTGGGCTGCTGGGAGGCCTGAGTGCTCTGGAAGCTTGGTGCCAGTGCTGCTGCGTGGCTGTGCTGGGACTGCAGGCAGGGGATCGCCCTCCACAGCAGCATTGCCAGCACAGCAGCATTGCCAGCACAGCAGGGCAGCTCCTCAGCGTATGGACTGAAGGCTCAGGTCTTCCTCCAAAGCTGATCTCACAAACATGCCCAAGAAAGTGGCTTTTTTCTTTCTTACCTATTAAACTCTCTTCTTCTCAAAGTAAGAGTTTTTTTCACTTTAACTCTTCCAGTTTTCTCCCCCACCTCACTCAGGGTGGGACAGTGAGCGGCTCTGTGGGACTGTCATCTGAACACATCCCTGAGGCAATCATCTTGGAATGAGTAGGTCCAAAGTCCTTGTTTGCATTGGACAGATGAGATGTAAGCATGGACATTACGGACGTGAGTTGAGAGTAACCCGGTTGAGCACAAACACCATCATCTGTTCCTGGGGGCGCAATGAAGGGCTATGGGACAGACAATATTCCATGGTCTCTTTACATTGGGAGTTACATCCCCTGGGAAAGCCCCTGACTGCAGCACTGGGATGGGCTCCCTTGAGCCCAGGTCCCTGTGTCCATTCCTCATGCCGTGGGGCATCTCAGAGCAGTGCAGCACAGGGTGACCCAGCGCAGGGCTGAGGGGCCTCCCAGCATCTGGCAGTGGCAGCAGGAGGCCAGGGAGACCCTCCAAGCGGTGCGCAGCATGGCCTGGAGGTGTGCAAGGGAAGGACTCGTGTCTCTGAGCACTCCTGGGGCTGTGAGGAGTGCACGAGGCCACCTCAGATGGGGACACCTGACACAGCTGCAGCCCTCCACCGAGCTGTCTCCAGTTTGTCAATGTCTCTCAGGCTTTGTGGGGCACCAAAACCTGGGCAAGTGTTCTGGCTGTGGTGGAACAAGTGGGAAGCAGAGGCAGCTGATGGCCTCTGCTGGCTGTGCTCCTGCTCACATGGCCCAGGACGCTGTTGGCTGCCTTTGCTGGTGGGTCATGTTTTGCCTACTGCAGCCCAAAGGCCCACCTGGGCAGTCCCTGCCTGCTGTCATTGCAGGGCCTGAGTCCACTCCAGGGGCAAGACATGGAATTAGTCCTCACTGGATAACAGGAGGTTCCTACTGGTCAGTCCCACTGCCCTGTCTGGGTCCCTTGGGATGACAACCCTGCTCTCATGAACGAAGAGTTCACTAGGGGAAGATCTATTTTATTTATTTCAGAAGAAAACAGATTTGCATAGAGACAAGCAATACTAAAATCATTAAAGACCATCTCCCCACATTGCTCCTTATTCCCAGGTTCAGATTGTTCCATTGCTCCAAAAGCTTGTACCCATCTGAAGCCCAAAAGGAGCAAAGAGGAGCATTATGAGGTGCTTATAATCAATGCAACACTTCTTTACCACTGCTTCTCCCTCACACTTTTTTCCCTGTTCCAGCTTGGGTGTTCTTCAGGAGGTTGCACCGTAACTGCAGTCAAGGCTCTGGGGTGTTAATTTTTGCCTTAATATTCTTGTTTTTTCCCACCAAATCACAGAAATGTTGACACTGGAAGGAACCTCTAGCAATCATCCAGTTCAACACCTGAGCTGAGGCAGGGTCAGCACCACGTCTAGCTGGGTTTCAGTTGGAGAAATCCATCCTGACCATTCCCAACCACTCTCCCTTTCCTCCACCCAGAAATGTCATCCAGGAGGACACG
>NW_008606251.1:13236-23852 GCF_000691845.1 Merops nubicus | reverse complement strand
AATACAAAGTACTGGGAGCTCTTCATAATTTTTTTTCCCCTATAATTTTGTTAGAATTATTAGTTATTAGAACTTTAGCAGCCACAGTGCAGACCTCATTCCTGTAAGTTGCCATACACACATTTTAAGGTGGCCTTCCCTAAAAAGCTCCAAAAATCCCAAAACCAACAGTGACCATAGTGCACATTTTCTTGTAGCTTGTGATTTACCAAAACCACATTTATATATTCGGCTGTTTTAACCCCTGAATGTTGAAAATGAGGTTTGCTTTTAAAAAGAAAATATTTAAGTAAAATTTTACTTTTTTTTTTTTTTACTTATCTTTGCTGTTACATCTGCTTATTCCTTTTCTCACTTTTTTTCTTACATTTTTAAAATTTCCTAAAATTTAAAAGAAGTTTTAAAAGTTATAACTGAAAAAGTGCCTAAGACATCTTTGACTATTTATCTTATTATAATCCATAAAAGAACAAGGGATAGACAAGAAAGCAAAGATAAAATGTGAACCTTTAAAAATATCCCATTTCAGTCCCTGAAAAATAAAAAAATATTCCAGTTTTACTTATTGACTTTTCCAATTTCTCATCTAACTCTCTGTTTACCTTATTCTACATATAAGCAGCATTTTCATTGTGTCTTCTCACTGCGACTCATCTTTAATCAAAATCCAATTATGAACAATCAGCACTTCATTTAGAGCCATGATACATTGTGGTGAAACACCCTGAGTGAAATGCTGTCCCTGTAGGTGTTTGTCACTGGCTTCAGTGGAATAAGTTTTCCTCCAGTGTCAGAACAGCCTGCAGCTTCCCAATCTGGCTACCTTGATAAATAGTGTGATGAAGAGGACAAAGTGTCTTTTAAAAAATTAATTTCTTGAAAGTGGAAGATGAAGTTCTCCTAATGTTGAACCCAGCTCTGAACTACAAAGTGGAATCAGTGTAAGCCATATATCAACAATGACCTTGTTTCTGGGTCATAACACTTGAAACCTGGTAGCTTAATACAGAGAGAATTTACACCTGACACTTGCTGAACTTACTTGAGATCCTGAAAGTTGTTGCAGAGAACTTCCAAAAGCTATTGTAATGCCTGCAGAATGAAGCCTCTGAGTTGCAGTCCTGATGAAGGTGCACATAAAAAGTCTTCCAAGTTGCTCCCAATGAGTTCTCTCTGAGTTAGGAGTGAAGGTGTCTGAAATATTGGATGATAGGTTAATATGCTTTGTGGGCATTACTGAAGAGGTTCAGAAGAAATCCAGTAATTCTATAAAACAGGAATAACTGATAGGTTTAGCTTTTTAATTTTGAATTTTAAAACTATTTCCATTTCAAAATAGATTTTAGGGGTAAAGCTCTTGATTAAAAGATCAAATTCATCTGGTTTGGGTCAAACCAGACTTAACTATGGATGCTGGACAGTATCTTTTAGAATGAACATAGCAATTCAACTTTGTAAAATGACTATTATTGTGTATTTAATACCTCGCTATGCACTATTGCCACATCACTTTGAAGTCCTTTATCTAATCAAATAGTCAGGAAACATAATGTTATGTTCCCTCTCTTATCTTTCTCCTCAAGAAGAATTTGGAGACAGGAGAAACACTTGGCTACAATCTTCTTATTCAGTGCACGTCCTGAGTTCAACAGCATGGAAAGAACATGTCATTCTGATGATCTCTCTGCTGCTCTCTCTCCACCTGGGTGGCATCAAATCCACTCCAAGGCCAAGTGTTGGCCCTGTTCTTCAAAGTCTTGAAAGGACTGGGCCATGACTCCTTCATACCTGCTGCTTGCTGTGACCCAGGCTGGCAGCTGTAGTCTTTTAGTACCTGTGACAGACAGAGACCTTGGTTAGGATCCAGGCAACTGTCTTTGTCTGCTTTCCAGACAGGGAATTCCTTTTCATCAAAAATTAGAATAAGTTCTGGACCATACCACCTTACAAGTGAAAGTGAAGACCCGTCTCTTCGTTTGTATTCATACAGTCACCTCTGAGTGACCCGATAATATTCCCTTGGAGAGTAAGACAAAGAAACACCCTGATAGTTTGGGATGGTGTAAGCAGAAAGGAGTGGATAATTTCAGCCTTCAGAGTGCTTTGCTTTATAAAAGACTGTTAGTCTGAGATTCTGTTCTGATGGATTTTAAATAAACGCAGAGATTAGATAAAATACCTTCGACTGCTTATGCTTCCATGGCATTTTCATACCAAACATATTCCTGCAGCAAGACACGTTCCACAGGGAAATTAGTTCATCAAGAAGAAAAGCATGCTGTGGCCATGAGCTGTTTCCCACTTTCATCCTTTCTTTGCCTCTCAATCCATCAAGCTCCAGACCCACAGTGTTTCTTTCCCCCACTTAGCTCCATTCTTTATCGCAGAGGATCAACAAGTTTCTGCTTGTTCTCACTTCTGACTCTATTCCATGCATCTTCTTTTACTCAGGCTAATTTTATAAAATATACTCATTTAAGCAAAAGTGGAAACCTCCCTCATCTATCCTACTTACAATAGGATGAGATTTCATTATCTTTACCTTTCTTTCTGTGTCGTTTCATGTCAGTTCGTCACTGTAAATATGGTTCAAACACGTCTCTGTTTCTGCAGCTCGTAAATTTTGGCAGTCTTCAGAAAAATCTTGACCCCCTCACGTCTTTCTCCAACAGATTGAGTCACAAATAATACAGGGTTTCATCTGCTTGCTTTTGTCCCTAATCAGTTTCAGTAACTTTATTAACGTGTCAACAGTTAGAGGAATTTCCAAATTCAATACATCAGCCATGTGTGAGCACAACACAGTCCCTTGCAGGGAGGGGTTGAGGAGGGTCTGGTGTCTTTCTTGCATGTGTATTAAGTCCTCTCATTTTTAACATCAAGCAAGTTCTTGTCAAGCCCTAGGACTGTTCAGCTCTTCACAGACCATAAATGCCTCCTGCATCAGTGGGAACTGCAGTTTAGGCAGACTCAGACATCGCCTCAGTTTTCATTTGCTTTCACTAATTTTTTTTTAAATGACATAATCTGTCATCAAAAATATATTGATGTTCATTATATCACCAGCTGCCTGGTTTGCTCTCTACCTTTTTGCATGTGAGGAGGACTGGGGCACCCACCTCATCTTAATTAACTCCGCCTGCCTCCCCACTCTCCCTTTCAGCAATCCCCATCAGTGCTATTATGCAGGCACAGCAGGAGAAAGCCACAAATCTACTGAAATTAAATCACTCACCATAGAAACATCTTGAACAATAGCAGGAGAACATGGAGCCAGCCAATCGTCTTTGGGCACATGGAAGAAAGGGGAAAAAAAAAAGTTGCAACAAAGATAAGTGTATGGCAGCAGCAACTGATGCACAAAAGGGAAAGATATAAGCTTCAAAAAGGAATTTCTTCTCTAGAAAATGGCTTGATAATTATCCCCACCCTTTTTTCCCTCTTCCCTCTCAAATAGTTGCCAAAAGTCAGAGTTGTTTTGTAGAGAAAAACTACTGAAGTGACTCACCTTTTGCAAACAGACGTAGAGAATGGTCCTGGTGTATGTCAAGCTCCCCAGAAAGGCTGCACCACCCATCAGAGGGCTCAGCTGCCAGGGCTAAGGCTCTGCTCTTACTGTAACTGGGACCAATACCAAATTCTGAATTGCTTTCAGTCTTTGGGGAAGGAGGAATGGCCAACAGAGATGATATTTTTGTGTGTGTTTCAAAAAGAGAGGTAGGGCTCTTAGCCTTCTAAGAGAATGCTACAGGGTGCTGCAAAAACAACACATTTATGGGAAAAAAATATACAGGAAAAAATGTGCAGCTATTGTATTATTTCTAAAAAAAAAAGCTTATCATAAATCTAAATGCAGAAGGACAGAAAAATGTTCCAAAACAATGAAAAATCTAACGTTTTCTCTTTGAAATAAGTGTATAAGCTTTCAAGTTCCTGATTTGAAGCTACAGTAAAGATATTTAATGTAAATAGCCAGGAAAAAAAAAAAAGTTTGCTTGTTTTTTTGTAGTGTTTTGTTTGTTTGTTTTTTTTTTTTTCACAAGATCTGCATAAGTAATTTGTAACTAATAATTTCTTCAAATTTGTTTTAGTATTCTTGCAATACATCCTGATATTTTCTAAAAACAGTCTTGATTTTTTTCAGTGACCTTGTATCCATTGAGGAGAAATCACAAATTTCTCTCATGAAAACTCACAGCTATAAATATATAATTAGCTAAATACTTATATGTGTAACTTAGAAATTGATGGACAGTTAATTGTTTGGGCCAATAAATTTTGACTTTTCAATGTTTATGAAAAACAGAGACAGTAAGTGAGTAAACAGCTGAAGCCAAGTCTACATTAAAAGTCTATATCATCAGCCAAAATCCTAGCTAGAGCTCTCAGAATCAGAGTGCTATAACATCACACATGGATAATTAATATATTCCTACACTGAATATATACATGGATGTCAGACTGACATCAATGAGTTCATTTATAAGAGTTTTTATCAGGCAGTTTAATAGAATTTGTAATTTAATGTGGAGCAAATTGCATGAGCAGCCACCCTCTGGCTAATACTCCTGTAATGATGGGTTGTTTTTTTACAACAAGATGTATATTGTATCTATTTTTAATATCTGTTATGATTTCTTGTTGTGTGTTGCCTAAGGCCCATCTCTTCTACGCAGTTTCTTTTCCCTCCATGTTCCTTTGCTAATGTCAAATCATTTAAGAAAACACTGAAACACATGTAATGTACCTACATGAATAAATTGAATATTTGATGGTTCAATGCCCTGACCTTTCAGATTACAATGCAGGACAAGGAGCACACTTTGTTAAACACAGAGGCTAGTGAGTGTGCATATTCTGAGCAAAATACTCCAGCAAGGGAGAGGCAAAGTCAAGTCAGAACAAATATTCCAGTCCCAGAAGGCCTCTTACTGAAATCAAATTATAGGCTTGCACTGTCATAACTTACTCCTCCAAAAAGTCACGCTGTGCAAGAATATTTCAGGCCCTTGGATAAACAAATTACAAAGAACCAAGTGTTAAGCACTGAAGTGTCAATCAGGCAAAGAGAGTTTCTTGGATGCACATCAGATTTCATCCGCTGTCTCCCCCTGTAATACAGTACACCAGCTCACACATGCTTCAAAGCCAAACCTAGCCAGTGAATTATTTACCAAGAACCACCAATGCTGCAAGAACCCTGTACTTACCCCGCTTTCTTTTCCCCAGTAACTGCCTGACCGTGCTAGACACTCCACCTCTGCTCAGCAGGACAGAACTGTTTCTGGGTGTACCAAATCTGCCTTCAGAGGCAGCTTGGTAATTCCTGAAGCCTCAAGAGAGAAGAAAAAAAAAAAAAGAAAAGGGGTAAAAAATCAATTTTTAGATAAAGAAGAAAAAAAGAATTAGATTGGGCTTGTCCAGTAGGAGTGGTGGACATCACCACAGCTTTGCTTGTGATATAGGTCCATAAAAACAAGTTATTTTAGTGGAAGACCTATAAAGGCTGTTCTTTAAATCTGTTACGTGTCTATTATGTATCATGCAAAACTGTTATTCTGGCAGAACACAATCACAGCATGGCACAACGTGTCTTTATCTGTTTAATAGAAAAGTCCCTTGTGCTTTTCTAAGATCTACAAATTAGTAACAAATTATAGCAAGTGGGTTAGTGTGTCTGTGTCCCCGAACATGAAGAAAATGTACCTCAGACAGCACTTCCATGGGATACTTCTGCTCAAGAACACAATGAAATATTCTTCTGTTTGTTACATCTGTGTGATTTATTCCTATTTAAAACTGGAAAAAAAGTGGCAGCTTGGAATCTTCTTATGCTCTACTACAATAAGAGCTAGGTAATAGTTTAAAAGTACAATAGATGTGCTACAGAAGGAAAGGAGGTCAATTAAAAGGTTTAGATCTAGAACAAAATATGCTGTCTGTTATATAGAAGCCTTCAAGGGTTCAAAAAAAGCCCCTCTGTTAAACAGATCCAAGCCATCTGCTATAGGGAGCAAAAAGGGCTCTCATACAATGAGAACAGTCAGTATCCCAGTGATTCCCATCTGAATTATGATGCATACCACTTGAATACATAATTTAATAAATTCCCCAGTAGAGAATTCTATAGAAATATTTTGCTGTTTGAAAGCCTCCAAGTTAAAAACCTCCCCCAAACCTCTCTGTTCCTCTTAAAAAATGCTTCCCAAGATGATAAGAGGAGGATGTACTGGGTAATGATGAAGTTACTGTTATTAATTCATGTTGTTGAGCTAATGAGTACTCACAATTATTTACCTTTCAAAATAGCTGATGCTATTAGCCCAATTGCAAGTGTTTGATTTTTATGTTAGTAACCATTGCAGTCTTATTCCTGGGGTTTAAATAGAAAGAGTGATATAAACCTGTAATGTAAAAATTTATTGCTTTTATGAAACAACACACTCTAGAACTTTGCTATCTCCCATCATGAGTCTACAATACAATATTGTCTTCCATTTTATTACACGAGGGAAAATGACAGCCAAAAAAAAATAGAGTCTGGTGTTCATATGTGAGCTATAAATTAACTTCTGGTACTTTGAATATTAACATGTTTATTAGCCATATGGCAGATGTGTTTCTGCCCTTCCTTATATGTCAGTAGGGTGACACAGGGTATAAATCAGAACTCTGCTTAGCCCAGTGCTCTGTGTTCTCAGGAAAAAAAAGAAAGCTACACCCAAGCATGTAATGAATACATTTCACCAACACATGGCTATTTCTGAGCAGATATTCCTTCATGAGCACTTTATCTCCCTTTGGCTTTCTGGCTGACTCAAAGCACAGTGATGACAATTTTATGGCTCACTCTGCCTGCCCATTCACCACTCCCTGGTCTTCGCCACGCTTTATATCTCTGCATGTAGCATCTTTGCCATGGAGTGCATTTCTCCAGGTGATGGACATCCCAATGCATTCAAAACTAACAATGTGATCACAAGCAGCCTCTGGGACCTCGTCTCCCAGTCCAGTGGCCAGAAAACAGCCATTCCATTTTTTAAAATGCTGTCAATGATGATGACAGCAGCAAAGACAGCAACAACAATGTCAATAAAGATGATGGCAGTTAGTGTACATCAAGTACTCATTTAAAAGCACAATTATGTTGTTTTAAAATTCTACTCACACAAAGACATGGGAGAAGTCAGGTTTGACCTTCCTCATTTAGAGCAGTCTTCAAGATTAATTTTTTGCATGTAGAAGTCAGCCTTTGGCAAACATCTTTACTTTCTGCATGTAAAGCACCTGAGTGACTGTTTCCAACACACTTCTTACAACATATCAGCCAGTGAACCATCAACAGCCATTCTGGCAGCATGGACTGACCCCTCTCCTCAAAAACTCTGCTTCTTTGATGGCCCTGTTCTTCTATCCCAGAGATAAAGCTGGAAATCCTGGTCTGGAAGACTTCAAACTCCCCATCAGCTTCAGCAGAGCCAGAACTGATCCTGGTTCTGTAACGTGGGGTCGTGCGTTCTGCTCGTTTAAAACACATGCAGATGAGTTGCTCACATACTGGCTGTGACCCAGAGCTCATTAAAGTAAAAAGATTAGTGTTATTTGCCTTAATGGGCTTTGGATCAGCCCTGACAGCAGACACTATCTGAAATATTTCTGGTTCTGTAAAGGATCACCATATAGATTCTATTGTTGCACCATTCATTTCGCTTGAAACATCTCAAAGGTATTATTGCTTTGTCTAAAAAAAAAAAAACAAAAACATACTTAGGAAGACACATTAAAACCAATATTTATATAATAATCTGTCCTCTGTTTCAACATTTTCTGTAAAAGCAAATGGAGTGACCAGTGTCAACAAGCAGCACTTTAAAATCTATTTCTCACTGGCTGAGAGTGGTTTTTGCCACCCCTGGGGACACTCTCTGCCTTTAGCAGGAACATTTCTGTCTGACAGCTCCTGATTTTCAGCAGGGAGGGGAAAAAGGCAAAACTAATGGATGTGAATGAGCTTAAAAGCTGGTGAACTTATCAATCATAGAGAGCAACTGCATTTTAGGAAGCAAATAGAGGTACTTTGGGAAAGAGAAGAAAAAAAAGTCAATAGGTATTTTTTCACACACTGATAACAATGACCAGTTTTTGGTCAGACTATTTTAGTCTCATAGTACTCTAGTCAGCATTGATTATTACATAAAATTCTTCATGAAATGCATCACAGGTAGTGCTACAAGCCAAATTCAGAGGTCCCAGCTTATTTTTTAACCACGATAAAATGTTTTTATATCTAATAGGAAGTTGTTTCAATAACAACCGAACAAAGCTGAATTAAACCTTGGGATCTGAACCAAAGAATC
The DNA here is from genome assembly GCF_000691845.1 of Merops nubicus. Taxonomy (NCBI): domain Eukaryota; kingdom Metazoa; phylum Chordata; class Aves; order Coraciiformes; family Meropidae; genus Merops; species Merops nubicus. Next base: position 15,495 of record NW_008606251.1, on the reverse strand, counting down.
CAATTATATTTACACAGTTTTCTCACTGTTATTTTTCAGAGAGATGAGGGTTCATTAATGTTTTTGAAGCCTTACATATTTAACATCATAAGGGATCTGATAACTTATTGCTTTAAGTAGGCAATACTTGTATTGTTCTTTCCATAGTTTTTCCATGAATGAAGTAAATGGAGAATTCTGATCTATTAGTGTAATAGTTATTAGGCAAGCTGTTTATTTTTCTTATCTGGCACCTGATCTTACCCAGATATTATATATAAATATTAAAAGAGGCTAAGGTTGATGATGGCTTGAAAATTAAGTCGGATTATTTTTAACCTCTCTGATTATGCTTAAACCACTGAGAACTTTCTCAAACCAGACTTCAGACAAAATGTTTTAAGGAAAAAAATAAAAAAAAAAGCTTTAAAACAAGAAGACTAAAAGTAGAGATTCAATAAATGTCAACCTTTTACAGCTACAATTAACTTAATTTCCAAACAAAATAATTTTGAACTATAAAACTTGACATTTTCAATAAAAATGTCAAAATAAGGCATTCTGATAATTTTCAAAGCTTATTTCCCTAATGTTCAGAATTGACAGATATAATGAAAAATAGTTTTGGCAAATCAGCATTGTCAGTGACAAATATATGATGAAAAACATCTCAGACTCCCTAATATTCAATGATTTATTATCTCTGCATGCTATAAAACTTAGTTGGTGAGATCTTTTATCTGGCTTTGTAAGGCTCGATTGTCATCTACAGGAAACACTTTCCAGAAACTTCTGAAGGGGAAAAAAAAAAAGCTGCTCAGAGTTTTGTAATTCCTTCTTGCTTTAAAGTCACTGAACATCAGCAAATTGAGTGCAAGGTTTCAAATTTAAGCAGCCAGGTTTACACGTCCAACTTAATTAATTGGCAAGGTGTTTGCCAGTTTATTACCTTTATTGGCATTTACAAAACTTTTCTTTAGCTCAGCCAAAAAGGGGGTGATTTATTCCAGTTTAGGGAACAACAGTGTTATTTCTGAGTGCATGCCATGGCCTGCTCTCTGTGCAGACCCTCAGCTTCCTCCCTGGGGTGTGTTTGACAAAACAGGGTCCTCATTGACTCTCCCAGGCACTGATGGGGAGGCAGAGGAGGAGCAAGACCTCAGGGCTGCAATCTCACCACCCCACACAACTGTGAAAAAGACAATGTGTCCTTGCCTAGGCTTTTTTGTCTTCCCATCCTGCTGTAAACTTCTAATCTCTCTCAAAATATTCCTAGGGGGTGGTGAGGGAGGGGCTGGGAGGCCCCAAATTCCCAGCATGGCTCTAACGACCTTGCTCTTGAGTGATTTATCTTCGAAGCTCAAGTTGACTGCATCCAACTGCTTTTCTCACCAACGGTTCCCTGCTTCTGAGTTCTGCTTCTTAAAGTCCCAGATATGTCCAGAGCAGCCAGAAGTGCCTTGTATTATTACTATTACTGTACTCTGCTGGTTTCTTTGCTTCCCTCAGGTTAGCCTGAGGTGCTACCACACTCCACTCAGAGCCAGGGCTTTAAGTAAGCTGTGTTATAAATGAACAATGGGGAAAATCAGCTGAGAAAAATAAACAGAGGGGGGGGGAAAGTTTGTTTCTTTAGGGTTAAAAAAGAAAGAATTAAAGGCAGATAAACAGCACAGATTTTTTTTTTTTTTTTCCCCTGTTCTTTTAATGGAAAAGTTTTCTGAAGCATCATGAGCTTACACTCTTCCTACTTTCACGCTCCAAAAAAGTCCCAAGGTTTGTTTGGTTATTTTTCCATGCAGTTTAATAAACACCCCCCGTTTTTCTCTTCCTTAGCATAACCCTGGATGTGAGCTCAAACTTCCTTTTTTTTTCCCCTCTTTGTTTTAAGTCAAACCCCCAAAGGATCGTTGCAAGCTGTTTCAGTGCTGCTGAATGGATGCTTTAGTGCCACAATAGCCCCACTGAGACCAGGGAGACATCATGCTGGGGAGAAGAGAGGAGTCAGACACATGTGAACATGCAGCCACATACACATCTCTAGCTAAATGAGAGCAGCCCCATGCTTTTCTAAGTTCTATCCAGAAATCACTGAGCACATCGTGCTGTCTGGAAGGGCTGGAATGCCAGTTTTCTTATCAAATAAGCTGGGGTTTGTGGTGAAAGGCTTACTGCTCCTGTTATCTAGGAGCTACTGGTCAGGCAGTGGCAGGAGCCCATCTCCAAGAGTCCCACCTGGCAAACGTCACTGTCAGGGGCCTCGGTGTCCCCGTGGGCTCA
>NW_008606251.1:0-13205 GCF_000691845.1 Merops nubicus | reverse complement strand
CTGCTGAACCCATTAATCTCATGTGGCTGACAGGCAGGACTGCAAACATTACAAGCTGGAGGTCAGATTAAGGAAAATACGAGTCACTTTCACTTATTTGTGAGATCTAATTGAAGCATAGAGTAATTAATGGCCACTAGGCCAGCTCAGACTCTCTTTGGCTTTTTGACCTGGGTCTTGTCATCTTTCCCACCACTTGGTGAACTTTACACGCATGCAGCACTTCCCAAAACTGCCTAACAAGCCTTCCTGTTTGCAAGGAACAGCAGGAAAAGGCTGGGGACTCTTTTTGTCCCTTTAATTTTAAGGTTCCATTTAACCATCTGCTGCCCACAAACTAAAACACAAAGCTGTGACTATAGATATTAAAAATCACTCACAGTGCTACATGAGCCCAGAAGGTCCTTGGCTGAGTCTGGATGAAAGGGTCTGGCCTAAAGGCACTGTCCATAAAGGACATTCTCAAGTTGTTTCTCTCTTTAACAGTTTTATTCCTGTTTTATTCTACTCCTTCACAGGTGTTAGCCTTCAACCCTATTGAGTTGTTTTCTCCTTCCTTGAAAAAGTTAATATTTTGCAAAATAAATAATAACTTGCCTGTCATTGCTGAGTAAGTTTTACAGAAGGTAAATGAAAGTGTAAAGTTTTACAGTTTTAATGAGATCTCCCTCATTAGAACAATAGCAACAGCAACAAAGGTGGAAATGACAAATTTGGCACCCTACACCTGCTGATACCCTGTGTGGCATTCACCACTAAAATATCAGTCTATAAGTAAGTGTGTTTCAAAAGACAACTTTTTTTTCCCCTCTGTGACCTACCATGTAAGTCACTGTTCCAATGATCCTGTTTTAGTCATTTTCACCATCAGAAAATTAAATTCTCTACTTTGGGCTATTTGTAAATGGTGTTTTCCTCCCTTATTTAGTGTTAACATAAAACTCAGAAAGCAAAAATTTCTGAGAAGCAGTTCAATTGTTTTGAATTTCTAACAAATGCATTTGTCATAGATATATTTTCTCCTTACTGTTTCTGCCTTTGTATTAAGTGTTGCATAAGTTAATGATTTAACATGATTTAAAACCAGGATGTGGCATCTTCCCTCATCTCTTCCCCCTCTCCCCCTCAATGTTTTGAAGAACCTTTGTGTATTCAAAAAAGAAAGAGCAGGATACTTTTTTCCTATTTTCATATTTTTATAATTGAAACCAAAGAGTTTTGATGCAAAAGAGGTCTGTATATTAACTTAACAGTTAGTTGGTAAACATACCAACACTAAAGTTCTTTTACTGATGGCAGGTGGAGTTGAGGCACATATATTTCCCTTAAAAAATATTAATATATCTATGTATATTTTGTGATGCTAAAGTAAGATAAAATATTTATGTCCTGTGAATTTTAACTGTTTATAACCTTCATCTTGTACCTTCTTGTGGAGACAATTGTGTAGCAACTAACCAGGAAAAAGTTATCATCATATTGATGTTTTCTCAGTCATGAAGATTTTAAATGTACTTTTAAACTACGTGGAGTTAAATCTCTCAAGATGAAGTACTGCACGTGTTGTGTGTTTTTGGAAACTGTAACAAATCCAAGCCTGAATGACATTTAGTATTTCACAGACTACTGATTTAGCATGCTACAGAACTTGATGTTTTATATTATTCTATTTTAAATGAAGAATTAGGAGTAAAAATAAAAAGAGAGATGAAGGAAAACCTATCAAGTTATTAAAAAAAAGGTCTTTTTTTTTTTCTAATTGTGATATCCATGTTCTTTACAGATAGAGACGTGATGATACGAAGACTGAAAAAGAAGAATAAAACCATCAGGCAGAAATATCCCAAGCTGTAAATAAGTTTTGGCACAGTTAAATGAGAGACTCATGATGCGTGGCAATCACTACGCAGAGTATGAACCCCACGCACTAAGTTACAGCATTAAATGCTCCAGAAAAACATGAAGTATTGCAAAGGGCCTCAGAAATCTGTGGCTCTATGATAATCACATTGCTGCTGGATGAAGCTGACAGACTAATGTCAGCTCAAGAGAAAAGTTATGTCAAAGCGAAGTTTTCATTCACTTAGGGACACGGAATATTGAAAGAAAAAAAAATAAAAAGAAGAAAAAAGAAAATGAAACATCCTTCTTGGTCATAGTGGCTTCTATAGCACTCTCGTGTCATGGTGGGTTTGTGTCTTCCCCTCCACTGGCTCAGAGATGCTGATCACTCCTATGGCAGACTCAATAATCCCTTGCACCCCCAGTGTTTGGAGCTCTTCACACTCAATCTTTGCCTGAAGTGGCAAAGTTTCCTTTGCTCTCCAGATGGTGCTGCCAGTCATTCCCCAGGCTGGAGGGCTCCCACACCGCTTCTGGGAGGCGTTTCTTAACGGGCAGGTCCAAAAAGTGATCACCACTTAACAACAAGCCTTTTATTATAGATGTGAGCTTCAAAGCTTTTGCACAAAGCCAGTTGTTATTAAAGTACTTCCAGTAAAAGTAGCTATTGATACTCATTATACAGGAACTACAACTTAAAATAGTTCCAGCTACTGCACTGAAAATGTCTCGGCCTCAGTATTTCACCTCTGAAAGAGATTTATCACCTTGTTGTTCTTGCCAGAGAGCTTAATTAATATTAAAACTTTTAAACTTCTTTGGATAAAAACTGTCACCTGTGAGTCTAGGACAGTATCAGTGTGCTTTAAAATGAGTCCATAACAGAGCTGAGCACCTCTTGTGTAATCCTGCACGCAGTGCGTTCTGTTACATTTATTATACAAATTGAAAGGAATAACAATATGCAATTTAACATCCCATGAATATTTTTTTTCAGTATTCTCCAACAGTAGTTAATATGCTAACCAGCTTCACTGCAAAGCATACAGATGTGGAAAGAGTCTATCCAGGGACTTTAATTATCACCTTGTCAAACTCAAATTATTATTGTGCGAGTTCATTTCCATAAAGTATCCCCTTTGCTGCTGGATGATTTAACATGTGTCTGCTTCCTCTGATCTTATTTGTATCTATCTGGAGGCTCTAAACCTTTCAAAGCAGGCCAGCTCTTTGTCAGATCATGATGTTTATCGTAACTGATTTTGTCAAATCCGTTTTTACAGAGGCTCAGTGCTGCCAAAGATGGGGCTGTGCGAGGGGAAGAGGAACTGGCACGCACCAACAATAATCTTACATAAATCAGAGGAAGACTTCAGCTGTTCCCAAACAGGATCAGCTCACAGCGAAGAATCAAAGAGCCTGGGGAATGATTTACCTGACGAAATCCTGGAGACAGTCGTTCTTGGTTGGTAAATCATTTCAAGCAGCCTGGAGTAACTTCAGCTGTAAGAACTGGGTGGACATGATTTTCTGTGCTGGGCTGCATCACACGATAGGGGAAAGGGATCCTGTGGATATGAACAACTGTGCTTCTGTAACCTGTTCAAAAGCAATGAAAATAAATAAATTCAAAGCCATGAAAATAAAGGAAGGCAGAAATAAAAATGCCTTATTGGATAAGGTTTGCATCCTGCACAGCTAAAAGATTGTGGTTTTTTTACATTTTGTAAAAGAACAATTGAAGAATAAATGTAAGTACAATGTCTTTGATTTGGTGATGCAAAGATAGGGTGGATCAATGCCACAAATTTCCATATAAAAAAACCAAAGCTGTATCATGTTATCAAATTCATTAATGTGCATACGAAGTCCTTTAAATCTGAAAAAGTTTGGACAATGCCTTAACAGAAAATATATTAATTTTTTTTTATTTATTTATCTCTGTGTGCGATCTCATGAGTGTTGTGTAATTGCAGCTCTTGGAGTTAAAATAAAATGGATTTACATGTTTAATAATAGGAAACAGAAAAAGACTCACAGCATCCTAGAATGCTAGATGTTGGAAGGAACCTCTGGGGATCACCTAGTCCAACTCCCCTGCTAAAGCAGATTCATCTAGGTCACACTGCACAGGGGTGCATCCAGGTGGGTTCTGAAAGTCTCCAGAGAAGTTTCTCCTTGTGTTACATTTCTCAAAAGTAAAAGCAATAACAGAAATGTGAATCTTAAACAAAAAAAACCCACTAAAACAAACCACAAACAAACAAAAAGCCTGACTAGCTTGCTGATTTTAAATATGTTATTATATAGTTGGAAAGATCCAAAAAGGTCTGGAATTTAGAGAGACTACTTATCTATGTACCCCTATATGTAACTGTTTGTGCACACGTGTTAAAGACACCTGAAACTGCTCCCACTGCACCCCTGCAAACCAGAAGAAATGCAACAGAACCAGCTTAGCTCCTGCATTCATTTCAGTACAAGAGATCTAGAATTTGTATCAGGTTTTCTGAGTAACAGACTATGATCCACGCTCTCAAAATCCTTTCTAATTATAATTACTGAGGACTGCAGTGAAAAGAGTTTGCATAAAAATGTTTTCCCAAAAAAAAACCTTAATGATGAAAGTGATATTTAGAAAGCTCTACAGAGCAAATTACAAATTCTTAACAAAGAAAGAAAACTTGAAACTTGATGGGGCCAACTGCATTTCAAACTCCTATGTGGATAAAACTACAGATTAGAACATAACAGAGAAAAAGTTCATAACTTAAGGGTAAGTTTTGATTTGAACATCATGGAAATGATTCAGATTTCCAAGGTATAAAACTGATCATGACTTGAAGTTAGTTCCCTCCACTTGCCATCCACATCTCTCGCTGTAGCACTAAAGTCAAACCAAGGGATGTTATTGCTCATGGTTCCCTTCTCTCAGTGCTGCTGTTAAAGCATTCTTTTCTCTTCTGGAGTAAGAGACTTCAGAGTAACCCTCTTCAGCAGCAGAGTGCATCCTCTGCTGGCACTGTGCGTGCCATGACCTCGTGCTCCAGCACAGATTCCAACAGGCTTCGCGGAGGACTTGGCAGTGCAGCCATCCTTGCCAGCTGCACAGGGGTTTGCTCTGGAAAAACAGTTTCTCTGACATTTGATATCATGTGAAGGATACAGAGCGTGTTTTAAAGAGTGGTTAAACACAGATCATTATCTTCAAAGTATCTCCCACACTGAAGAATGCCTGTGAGCCAACAACGTGATTCAGAGGCTGTGATCATACCTCAGTGAGCACGTCACGGTGGGAACTGCAGCTGCCTGTATCACGATCCCCCACAGACAAATAACTGCCCAACCAAAATGGATCTTGCAGCTTTCATCTTGAGGAGAACACCTACTTAAAATCAGGATGTTCATTAATAAAATAGCTGAGAGTGTGGTCGCCTGATTATTTCATGCAAAAGTCATAGGAAAATAATGTTAAAAGCTTACACAATCTGGTGCCAAAATTTAAAATTGCTTCCAAAAGATTTTAATTTCTCATTCTAGCAATTTGAGCAGTATCCTATTTGATTCCTTTGTTTGAAATACAGAACAGCCTTTAAACATCCTTTACTAAATTCATATTTTCAATGAATACAACAAGCACTCTAGACAAAGGAAACCAGGCTGTCTTGGTTTTGGACGTAGTCAACAAGGTGCTAGCAAAGTAGTAAATAAAATTAAATATAAGACATAAATTACTTTCTGTTATTGCTAAGAGAATTTTATTGTAGGCTACAGCAACTTTTATAACAAATTCAGGAAGCAAAATGTTACATAAATTAAACACCTATGAATCCCTGTATAAATGCATCTTTTTGGAATGCTGTGGCCAAAGGTATTTTTGGGGGATACGCTGGAGACACGGAGGCACAATACTTAATCTATACTCCAACTACCCATAAGGAAAAGTTCTGACCCCCATTTCCTCCTCTGCTCAGTGTGAGAAGGGAACCATTGATTTCTGCCAGCTGACAAGCAGTCAAGCATACAAAACTAGTAGCAGACCAACCCATACAGTAATTCCTGTTAATTCTCTCCCCAGGGTTTGTTCTGCAAGGGAAACATTGACTTGAATATGTTTAGGTGGATTTTCCAAAATGATACCTCCTTAATAACCTTTTCCTTCCCAGAATACTGGGATAAGATACGAGAAACAAAAACCACACGAAACTTCACTTTTTTAAAAAAAAAAAAATCTAATTCCTTGTGTTTCCCAGAACAATTGCACCCACTGATATTCTGTGGGCTTTTTGCTTGCTTGCTTTGTATAATTTACATTCATTTGGTAAAAATGCTGAGTTTGGGTTTTCTGATAAGGAGATCAAGTGCAACAGATTAAGTGCAAAGTTAAGACAAATTAAGTGCAAAGTGGTTTTTGCCCTTTAAAGCAAGAGATCCTTTCTAAAATTCAGTCGAAGGAGCTCTGCTCTCTTCTTTCTAGATTCTCCAGGGTTAATCAGATGGTGGACCACACCTTTGTACCTTCTGCTGCCCCCAGTGTGGCTGTGAAGTAGATGTCTGACCCTTCCAGCAGTCTCTCCACACCACATTATATGACATACATACATTATATACAGCTGCAGTATTTGGCTCAAGTTAGGAACAGAAGATGTCTCTGCTGGCTGGCAGAGAATTCCAGGGATTTGTTCATCCTTGGAAGCTCTGTGGAGAGACTGACTAAAGCAAATAGATGAAATCATGTCAGCTCTTAGGTGTGTTTGGTGGAAGAATCTAGATTAATCCATATTAATTAACTTTACATCTGTTTCATATAGAATGTTGGAATACACATTTTCATTAATCAGATTTTTTCCCCATTTATCCCTGAAGAATTGGAACCTTTCCCTCAGTTATAATAAAATAAGTATCTTTTATCTCTTCTGCAGACTGTCTTCTAAAATCTTTTTTCCTTTAGTAAAATTTTGGTTATTGCAACAGTGAAATGTGTTATGGGCTGGTTTGGGCTTTGTTTTTCTTTTCCTTGTTTGTTTGGGGTTTTCTGTGGTAAGGGTTTGGCAGGAAGAGGGAAGATAAGGGAGAAATTAATCATGAGAAGATAACATTTTGAACATAATACATCTAAAAAAGAAGAATTTTAATACTTCTCAAATCTTTCTCACTATATTATATCTCCTTCTCCCCCAAAAGAGTCAAGTTATAGCTGGCATTCTGTAAAAGCCCTTTCTTTAGATCTTGAACAATGAATATACTGATTTCTCACCTTCTTCCTTGTGTAACTATATATTTTTGACATAAAAAGAAATAACTTTGTTAATTCTGGTCATTTTCAATGCTGCCCTCCTTCACTGTACAGAGAGAAGAAATAGACAACAAACCCCACATTCAATTCCTTTCAAACTTCAGTGTTATTTTAAGAGTAGTCAATACAATACATACAATTGTATTTTACTATTTTTTTTTTTCATTCTGAAAAGATATATTGGAAAGATTTTTACCTCTGAGTTTATAAAAATAAAACTATATCAGAATTAGTAAAATCAATGGTGAAGATAAAAGAAAAAAACCAAAGCCTTTCTTCTACAGCAGAGGTCAATCTGTATATATATTATAATAAAATAATATTAGAATGAAAATTAAAAAAAAAAAATGCTGACAACAGTGCAAGTGGTGATAAAACCAGAGCTATTGCCAGCAGTGTTTATAATCTCATGCTATACTCAAATATATTTTTCTTTTAAATCAATGATTTATTCAAATTTAAATCAAAGGTGAGAAAAATGCAAAGGCCCACTTGAAAATCCTGGAAGTTCTGCACTCAACATATTTGACCCACTAACTTCCCTGTGGTGTCTCTAAAGGATTCACCACATCAGTGACATCCTGCGTGGAGTTCAGAATTATCTTTATGTGCTTGGGCATCTTGATGATGAGTAGATGAAGCTCAGGTAATAGTGGCTAATTGCACCCATTTCCTGCTTATCAGCAATGTAATTTAAAGAGGACATACATCAACAAAGGAGAAACTAGGAGGTGGTATTAGGAAGCATACATAAAATCAGGCATAGTAGGACTGGCTTAATCATATCCTCTTTGTCACATAAAACACCCCTCCTCAGACACTGGCAGCTTGTTTAGATACTGCCAGAGGAAACTTCAGGTTCTCCACTGGCCACCACTTTGCCTCCCTAGGAGGAGAGACTAATTTCTGGGTTAGAGGGTGCTCAGGTCAGTGTCACACCCTGGGCGAGGGCACTGAAGGAAGGTCAGAAGCTCAGCCCTGTCTCCTCAGGCTGCCTGTCCTGACCTGCCCGGGGTGGGCACCCAGGGCACACTCCCCCCACTGAACAACACTCCCTGTGCCACCCAGAGCCTGCCAGGGCACAGCCAGTCCAGGCTGGAGCTCTCCATCAGCCCTCTGCTGGCACTGCCTCAGTGGCCCCAGCACCCTGCTGCACGGCACTCAGCTCCGTGGAGATGAAGTGCTGGGGGCAGGGGTCAAGGGCACAGACAGCTCAGCTTCCACCCCGGGCCCTCGGGACACACTCAGGGTCATAACAAAGGGTAATCCTGCCAGGCAGTAATTGTACAAGTCCTGTAAATCCCCACTGATTCATTGTCTAATCCAGACGTTAGAAAACGAGCCATAACTCCATCATTTATTAACGTACCTCGGATTGATGGCACCCGTTCACATTAATGAACAAAGTTTTTTGGCTAATACACTTTATAGTTCATTTACTTAGCTTAATATCCTCATTTGCAGAAATAGGCAGAGATTTGTTTTTAATCACTGCAGAGATTAACGTCAAAACTTAAATCAAAAATGTATTTCTTAGAGGCTGTTTCATTCTCAGGAGCACCTACAGCCTTCCTTTACATGTACTGTTACTTATAGATAGCACCACCCCACGTGTAGACACTCTGTACTCTATACAACTACTTAGAAAGTGACAGGGATATTTTAGTTAATCTAAAACTTTCAGTCCATATCACCTCCAGATTAAGTTCTTGCTTAAAAACCTAAGAAATGTAATATTTTGTCATTGTGTCTTTATGAGAGCTGCACATGCCTCATTGTGACAAGAGCATAATGTCTCAACAGTTATTCAGTAAGAGCCAAAATTATGATTATTTTCTTTCACAAGTATTCTTTCTCAGAGGCTTTTTATTAAGAGGACTGAGCAGGCATCATGAAGAGCCAGATTAATATAGATAATTCAGGGGATTAAAATTAATTCACCGAAAAACAAAGAAGAAAGCCCAATGAAAGCAGGAGTGCATATTTAATGAGAGCCTGGAGTTGAGACACAAACTCCCTTGCAGTCTTACTGTCTTCACTTCAATGACAATTTGTTTTGCCTGTATAATAAGCACTGTGATATTGTCAGTCCATAAATCATGCCCTAGATAGAGCTAGGCTCTGAACTCTCCTGAAAGAAAACATCACAAATGAAACATGTTAATAATGAAACAAGTTAAAAATGAAGAGAACAACATGCTGAGTGTTTGCTGTAAGTTTAATCCTTTATACTTCTCAAAGGGCCATGAAAGGTGCCAATGTCTTTATTCATTAAGAAAAAAAATAAATTCACTGGACTTACTATGTTAACTAATCCAATTTTTGTGTTGATATCGAAATATTCACTCTTTTCACAGAGTATTATTGATTCAGCATTCTTCTCGTTTCATTGGTCCTCTGAATTATATGATTTTTATTTTTGATTGGAGAATTAAAACTTTTCTAATTATAAAATCATGGAATCATTTAGGTCAGAAAGGACCTTTCAGATCACCAAGTCCAACCATTCATCTAACTCTAACAAGTCCACTGCTAAGCTGTGTCAATAGGCACCATATCCACACAACTTTTAAACGTGCTTGGGGATGGAGACTCAACCACTTCCCACGTGGGAAAATTAATTTTGAAGAATTCTCTCTTACTAAAATACCTCTAGAATGAGTAAAGATGCATTATAAATACAGGCATTATGAAATTTTATATACAGATTAATAAGAAAGACAAATCACCAAGCAGAGCAAATCAAATACTCTGATTTCACTAATGAAAATAACAACAAAGACTTCTGATAATTGGTTTGATTTTTTTCAAACTCAGCTGGAGCTTTCTCTACCCTTCCACCTGATGAATCCAAGATAAATTTAGGGAAACAAACTGTTCATGGTTTGACATGGAAAAGATTTTCCCATCTATGAAATGTGAGATTCTTTCGACTCCCAACCATAGCTACATTACATGAATGTAATTACTTAAAAGTAATTATTCTAAGTGAAAACTAGGCATTGTTTCTAGTGCTACCTCTTCCTTCTCACACCAATCTGTTGTGTTTCCTTCCACCTCTTTTCTCTAATCTTCATTCAAAAGATTTCTAGTTATTTAAGAGAAAGATTCTCCCTTTCCTTCTTTCTTGGAGCCTCCCTTGGACTCTCTGATGGGAACAGATGGGCAGTAAAATAATCTAACCACTGTATTTGTATTCACTGCAAATTGCTGCCCAGGGATTTTTAAACATTTTGGCTTCACTTCTAGTTAAATACATCCCAAATACCACAAATGCCTATTCTATTTTCTTTCACTAATTTACTGAGAGGAAGAGAGTTCAGATGGAAGGAAAAAAACCAAATCCTCTATTGCACCCTGATTCAGTCTCAGCATCCTGTGATATTGCAAGAGACAAGCCAGAGAGATGGGGGAATTTGGAGTCTACTATATGGATCTGTTAATATCTTACATATTAGATTTAAAACTAACTAACACAAGAGCTCAAGCAGCAGTGGTAGCACTCAAGTAACTTCATGTTAACACTGGTATTATGGATAAAATCATTCATTATGTGTCATGAATACAACAAAAGTCATAGTGAGAATCTTCTTGCTGATTTGAAAAGAAATGTTAAATAGAAACTTACCTGATCTCTCTCTCCTGCTTCTATTCTTGTATCAGAACTGTTTGTAGGATAATAATTGAGCTGCTGTAGCACATACTTCAGTTTACACATTTTTTCTTACTTCATTTGCACCTGAGGTTCTACCCATGATTGAACCCATGAAGTTCTATACAAACTGAAGGTAGTTACAAGTCTGTTAGCATTGACATAAAGGAAATAAACAGAAAATGCTAAAAAGCTGATTTCCCACCTACTGCACCAAACATCTCCATGTGATTCAGTGTTTGTCTTCTGAGCATCACTGCCTGCCAACAGAGCAACAACGTTATTCTATTAACCTGACAGGAGATTTCCAGCTAGAGCACCTAACCTTACCATAAACTGGAGAAACTAGTGTGGAAAGACACTGTGCAGATGGAAAGCTGTTCCTAATATCAAACTTAGAACACATAAAAAGACAGTAGATTCATTGAGTTTCAGCTTAACAGAGCAGGAGAAATTCTTGTCTTAAAAAACAAAACAAAACCCCAAAAATAAAGCATGCAAGTAATGCAGATTATACCCCAAAAGTGAGGTAAAATTAATTTTTTTGTTGGTTAATTTTTGCTTTTCTCCCCCTTATGATTCCAAGACTCAGCTCTGATCTGACCAAAAATTTAGGAGGTCAGAATAGCCACTGGCTTTCCTCTTGACTGTAATTATTCAGTTTATGAAACGTGCCTTTTTTCTTCTCCCCAGTTGATGGCTGCAGTTGCTTTTTGCTCTGTATGTGAATTCTTCTTTGTACAAAGCCAGCCTGAGCTGCCTCTCAGCTCCTACCCCCCTTAACCTCAGACCACGACCTCTTGTTCTGCAGCCAGTTACCATCTCCACTGCTTGCTGGCACCAATTTGTTTCTGCTTCAGTCAGGATCAGTCGTCTGGGCTCTTGATCCCTTCCTGTGCCCTCACTGGGGAGCATCTTTGAGTACCCTGTGGAGGGAAGAAAACCTCAAACTTAAATGAAATCAAACTATGGCAGGTAGCAAAAATGTAATTCCAATCTCCTCCTGTCTCCAGAGAGGATTTAAGAACAGATAATGTTTATTCACATCTTGTCAGCTAATATATGAATAACAGATCAACATGGGATCAAATGACAGAATTCTTCAATTTCAAGAGACAAATTTCAGCTAAGAAGTGTCAAATAAACCCCACCAGCATGACAATAGCTGCTTGTTGTAGGAACATGGCATAAGCAAGAAATGAAATTTTAAACCTAATCTGTCACTACACGGAAATGATAGAGAATTCTCCTCTCAACTAATACACAGGAACTACCAGCAAACTGCAAGGAAAAGCTTTAAAATAAAATTAAATGAACTGAAACGCCTACTTTATATGTTAAGAAAAACAGTAAAACACAATTAATATTTTAAATGACTGTGTTTAAATAAAGAATAAAATTAATTACTGTAACATATGTATTTTAGTGATATAATTTTAGTTATTTGAATGAAACTCAGTTTATTCTCTCCCGTAGGTGTTTCTTATGATTCATTGGCAATATTGTTTGTAGAAAGTGAACAGAAAAGCAAATAAAACATTTTGGGGTTTATCACATTGTGATAAACTTGAATTACATTTACTCAGTGAAGTAACAAGACTGAAACATTATCTATTATTTGACTAATCATTGCCAAGGAGCAAGGCATGAATGTTGAGTAATAAGCTACTCATTTTTAAGGAAAATAAAATGGTGAAAGAAAATAATTGTTTGCTGACATAGTTATATATTAAAAAAAAAGGAATTAATTCTATGCTATGAATATTTACTCAGTTCCACTAACAGTCCTGCCTTGTCAGAATTCAGCAAGGGGAAATTATGCAGACTAATAGGATTTGACATAGCTCATTGAATTCCCAATCCTCCTCCTCCTTCCCCAGTCACCAAGGTTAGGCTGGATCTTTGGGATCATTACACGACACACGCTCTCCAGTCACTGGAATGCTTCTGATCCACTCTTTTATCATTATTTTCTGCAGGATTTTAGCTGCCACAGGAACAAGAGGTGATATATATAAAACTATTTGTATCTTAACCCTCCTACAACAGAATTGCATTCAATAGGATGTAGCTTTAAGAGTACCACATGCTATATGTAGAAGAAAAAAAGCATTAGTTCAATTATCTCATATCTTGTTTTAAAATTATGTTTAGGACCTTAATAAGCTTTCTAGAATTTTTAGTATGAGATGTATTCCTAGAAATCTCTGCAGAGTGAGATTGACATAGCTGGTTGTGAGGGACTCTCTACTAGAAATCTTGGTTTCTGAGAACTTAACCTTGCAGATAATATTACTGATGTCTCTTATGGAAAATTCTGATATAACAAATAGTAATCCCCACCCACCTCTTCCTTCTTCCCTGTCTTCCATTCACACACATTTCCTCATCCAACGGGCATCCACAATCCATATA
>NW_008606250.1:0-5863 GCF_000691845.1 Merops nubicus | reverse complement strand
CAGTTCATGCTGACTGGTGAGTGCTTGCTTCCTTTAAACTGCTCTTGCAATGAACTGTCTGTAGGGGGAAACGTGGGATATTCTCTTCGAATATGGTGCAACTCTCAAAATATTGTGTGTGTAAAGTTAATGCAATATTAATGCACTTAACCGTAATGGGCTCTGTGAGCCAAGTGTCTGTGTTCCTATCACAATCAATACCTGGACTTAATGAAAATAATCTAGGAGTAAATTCATGGGAATGAAGACAGCTGTTTTTTGCTCTTGACTTCAATGAGTGTAATGGAATCTTACCTATCTGCATAGATTTATCTATCCTAATCTCTAAACTATTCTCAGCCAGAGAGTACAGAATACAGTAATATCACACATACCCTATAAAGGATGTCTATTCAGTCAACTTAAATTTGCAAGCATCAATGCTAACAAGTAAAACAGAGCATCTTTGCATTGAGTAGGCAGGCACATAAGCTTCACTTGATTATTATGCAAAATGAATTAATGATGGAAAAGATGACTGGGCGGTCTAAAGTACGTACAGTCTTTAATGATCTATATAACCCCTACACTGATCGATACATCTCTAAATCATTTGCAGCTTATAGTAAAAAGTAAACCTCAGAAAACTACGTCATGGAAAGAGTAAAACTTTTAGCATTTAAATTGAATGGCTTTTAAAAAGTTCTTTCTACTTTCTCCTCTACCTTTGACCTTTTATTTTCCCTTCCCTCTATGTGCGACAAAACCCGTGCATGACTTCAGATCTGCTTTTCCTGTTCAGGCAAACAGGTCCAGAATAGAAAAATGAAAAATTAAAAATAAACCTTGTCTATGTATAATCTCAGCAATACATAATTTCTGTATTTAATGGAGTTAAAAAAAAAAAAAAGATATTAAAAATAGTGAAAAACAGTGAAAGAGAATTGTCAAACATTTCTCATGTTCATGACACCTCCAAATTTCCGTAAGATGACTCAGGAAAATTTTAGCTTCAGGAGAATTTACCTGCTGTAAAAGCCCAACCTCAATATTTTTGTCACATGTACTTACCTAATAAGAGAGAAAAAAGTAGTCTGATGAGAAGACAATTGAAAAGCATAAGACTACAAAAACTACTCTCAAGTGATGTCTTTACTGATCCACTTGATAATATATGAAGTACTGACAGGAGCACTGAAAGCACACACAAGAATTCCCACAGCTTTTCACTGTTTTCTGTCCCTGTGCACTCTGGAAACTTCAGCCATTTTTTTCTCCTGGTTTTGAGTTCTTTGTTATTTGTGAGCACTAGGAAAAGCTTTCTTACTTCTGCCTCTTCCACAGATCGTGAGAACCAGTCTATCCTGATCACGTATGTACACTCCCTACTCGTGTCCCTGCGGGGCTGCCCGGTGCCAGGGGACCTTCTGCCTGACCACCACTCTCTGCTTCTCTCTTTGCTTTGGCAGCGGAGAATCCGGCGCAGGGAAGACTGTGAACACAAAGCGTGTCATCCAGTACTTTGCAACAATTGCAGCCAGCGGAGACAAGAAGAAGGAAGAGCAGCCAACAGGCAAAATGCAGGTGAGTCAGGAAGTACAGACTGAACACTTGGCATGTAATTGCCATGTCAGCTAAATACTGTAAGCAAATAATTATCAACCTGCAGGGAACGCTTGAGGATCAAATCATTAGCGCCAACCCACTGCTGGAGGCCTTTGGAAACGCCAAGACCGTGAGGAATGACAACTCCTCACGCTTTGTAAGTTGTTGCTTAGACAAAAATCCTTCCTCATTAGAACAGTAGTGATAGGCTTGTGGTTTTCTCATGTCAGGAGATGGCAATGAAATACGTCCAGGCTGACATGCTACGTCTTCTCCTTCTCAGGGCAAATTCATCAGAATCCACTTTGGGGCCACAGGCAAACTAGCTTCTGCTGACATTGAAACCTGTAAGAGACTCTCCTGGCCTGATCCCATTCCTTCTAACATTCCTCAGTTCTTTTGCTAACTATGGCCAACTGTCCTTGCCAGATCTGCTGGAGAAGTCCAGAGTCACTTTCCAGCTCAAGGCAGAAAGAAGCTACCACATATTTTATCAGATCATGTCCAACAAGAAGCCAGAGCTAATTGGTAGGACGGTCACTAACCTTTCTGAAGGAAAACTTCTGAGCAACAGCTTACCTGGAAAGCTTGTGTCATCTGGAAAGCTAATCTCATTGTCCCCTTTTTATTGATTTCAGACATGCTCCTCATTACCACCAACCCTTACGATTTCCAGTTTGTGAGTCAAGGTGAAATCACTGTTCCAAGCATTGATGACCAGGAGGAGCTCATGGCTACAGACGTAAGTAACTTATCAAACAGCTGAATGGGCACAGTGGATATGAGCCCTGATAGACAAACCTTTACTTTACTGATTGTATTACCAGAGTGCCATTGACATCCTGGGCTTCAGTGCTGATGAAAAGACAGCCATCTACAAGCTGACAGGGGCTGTCATGCACTACGGGAACCTGAAGTTCAAGCAGAAGCAACGAGAGGAGCAGGCAGAGCCAGATGGCACAGAAGGTATCAGCAGATTAAGCAAGCTTTCCAAGAGAAATTGTCTGTCATCTAAAGAAGGACTTAGGCAAATTTCATGCTTTAATAATGAAAAATTGTAAACAACAAAGAATTTTTTCAACATCTAGATGACAGTAGAGACATGTATGTCATATAACGATACCTGGATTTTTACTCTGTGACTACTTAATAAATAAGTGATTAAGTGTACACTGCCACAAAGGAGGAGGCATGGATGTCAATTACTGTAACATTATTAGTCAAATTTTAGTTGGAATACACCTTGCAATCTCTGCTGTATTGTGGAGTAGAGAAGTGGTTCAGCCCTATGAAGATGGGACACTGTGCTCCTATTTACCCTCATCTATTGAGAGGAACTCTGATGTGAGATGTGTAACTGATTAGTCTGTGTCACAGCAGGAAGTACAATCCATGCTCCCAGCTCTCTGACTGAAGAATCCTATGACTAGAAAGAAATCCTAATATGATTAGAAAGAAAGTGTGAAGTCCCATAGCCATGCCTGAAAATGGATGAAAGCAATGAGTTCTCTTGAAGAACATTTGCAGAAGCTGAAGCTCAGAAAGTCCGGTGGATTGAATCCTGAAAACAACAGAGAACTTAGCTTTGAAATTTTGACTCAGATATTGTTGTGCAACTTTGGAACAGTGAACACTCTTGTTACCTTTGAGACAGGGACCAAATAAGGAATTGTCAAATAATTTCTCTCTTATTCAATACTGGTGTTTAGTGGCCGACAAGGCTGCCTACCTGATGGGCCTGAACTCAGCTGAATTGCTCAAAGCCCTGTGTTATCCCCGAGTCAAGGTTGGGAATGAATACGTGACCAAAGGGCAAAATGTGTCCCAGGTAAAATCTGGAGGTTGAAAATAATTGGCTTGAAAGAGTGCTTCAGCATTCTCCTTTGAACCTAGGAAGTAACTCCAGCCCTTTCTTCTCTGCTTTAGGTGAACAATGCAGTTGGTGCTCTGGCAAAGGCTGTCTATGAGAAGATGTTCCTGTGGATTGTTATTCGCTTCAACCAACAGCAGGATCCCAAGCAGCCCAGACAGTACTTCATTGGTGTCCTGGACATTGCTGGCTTTGAAATCTTTGATGTAAGGAACACAGTTTTCCTATCATTTCCATAGACATGAAGTAGAAATTTCATAGAAGTGTGCCTATCCTAGCGAGATGGCACAGGAAAATTACACTGGAAGCGGCCTCATATTTAAAGTATCACCCATGATGAATTATGATTGCACAAGAAAATACATCGCTGTTATTACTGAATCATGAAAGCATTGCATGCCTTTTTATGTTTGGCAGTTCAACAGCTTTGAGCAGCTGTGCATCAACTTCACCAACGAGAAACTGCAACAGTTCTTCAACCACCACATGTTCGTGCTGGAGCAGGAGGAGTACAAGAAGGAAGGAATTGAATGGGAGTTCATTGACTTTGGGATGGACCTGGCTGCCTGCATTGAGCTCATTGAGAAGGTATCCTTCCTGTTCAGGTCTATTATATATCAGATCATCCATGCTTGTGAAAAGGCATACTTAAGAAGCATGTGAGAATATTCTCATTTTTTCAAATATTTACCTTGTGAAGCTGGCTACAGGATAGAAGTGGTTTTGGCGATCATATTCAGATATCAAGACCTTTGTTGAGAGTTCTCATTTCCAGATTGCAAAATTAAGTTACAGCCTGCCATGTTCTGTAAGTATGAGTCAGTAAAGAAGTTTAATGGAGAGGATAGTATTTCGCAGTATCATATTATAATTTTTTCTTCAGCAAAGGGATTTATATATGTTCAAATGAAAAAGCAACACTAAAAAAAAAGTTGAGCCTTAATTTCATTTGACCTATTGTTGTAAAATGTGTGGGAACAACTTTCTCTTCTGACTTCAGTAACTTTCTAACCAAGGAATGTCTCCTTTCTAATCTGTTTCTCCCTCTTGTCTGCTGCAATGTCTTCCAGCCAATAGGCTAAGATGTTACCAGTGACACACTGGTACCTTTGATGTTCATAGCACATGCTTCACACCCTTCTTATCTTTCTGTGTCACTTCTTGTGGTACTTTCCAGCCCATGGGCATCTTCTCCATCCTGGAAGAGGAGTGCATGTTCCCCAAGGCAACTGACACCTCTTTCAAGAACAAGCTCTATGACCAACATCTGGGCAAGTCTAGTAACTTCCAGAAGCCTAAGCCTGCCAAAGGCAAGGCTGAGGCCCACTTCTCCCTGGTACACTATGCTGGTACAGTGGACTACAACATCACTGGCTGGCTGGAGAAGAACAAAGACCCCCTGAACGAAACAGTCATTGGACTGTACCAGAAATCATCTGTGAAGACACTGGCCTTACTCTTTGCCAACTATGGTGGAGCAGATGCAGGTCAGCTCTGTGAAAGTTGTATTTTCTGTGTGGGACAATGGTGACACAGAGAATACAAGAAGTAAACACTAAACATTTAAAGTTGGTTTCTGTACTGTAGTCTCTAATGTGCAACATGCATATTTTAATCCTTTTTTCCTTTTCTTCCATTTGCAGAGGGTGGTGGTGGCGGCAAAAAGGGTGGCAAGAAGAAGGGTTCTTCTTTCCAGACAGTCTCAGCTCTTTTCCGGGTACTGTACTGCATTGTTGTCTCTTTGAAGAAAGAAGGCAAGCTACTACTAGATTTAAAAGGGCTATTTTGCATTGCTATAATTGTGGTAGAATTCTTTGGAAATTCTACATCAAGTTTTCCGGGATCAGTTTCAATATTGCTAATATTTTGCGATCAAATATAAGCATTTAGTCTTTAAACATCACGAATATTTAAATTTTTATTTGAGAAGATTTTATTCAATTGTTTACATTTTTATGTATTTGGATCATACTAGAATTATAATTTTAGCATTCCTTCATTCCTGTGAAGTTGGTATGTTTGGGAATCAAGAATCCCCTTATAAACATTCTCCAAGCAGGTATTATCTTATTTGAAATTTTATAACATTTTTAAACTTAACTAGATTGACTTTAGAAAGCAGAATATGAAAAACCTGAAAGTAATTTACTTTGTGTGAAAGTGTAAAATTGTATATTAGTTTCTATTTTATCAGTATCATAGTAGTGTTTCAGTCTTTAAAAATGCTGTTCAGTATCTTCATACAGAAGAAATATTTGACTTCTGTGGCTTTACCTAAGTGCTCTGAAACCCAGTTAATTTTGAGAAGTCATAAACCATTACCATGGTCTTCATGAATCAAACACTGTACATAGGAAATTCACATTACTAACTTGTGCCTCTAGGAGAATTTAAACAAGCTGATGACCA
>NW_008606249.1:0-8101 GCF_000691845.1 Merops nubicus | reverse complement strand
GCAGATCCCTGAAGCAATCAAAGTCTTTATACCTAAAGTCCAGGGTCATAGGCTTGGAACACATCCTCTTAGTTGCCCTGAGGATCTTAAGTTCTATCTCCTCATGGTCACTGCAGCCACGGTTATTCCTGAGCATGACATTGGTCACCAGCCCTTCCTTGTTGGTGAAAACGATGTCCAGCATGGCACCCTTTCTTGTTGGTTCCTCTACCATTTGGAGGAGGAAGTTGTCATCTATGCATTCCAGGAACCTCCTGGATTGCTGGTGCCTGGCTGTGTTGTCCCTCCAGCAGATGTCAGGGTGATTGAAATCTCCCATGAGAACCAGGGCTTGTGAGCGCAAAGCCTTGTCTAGCTGCCTGCAGAGAGCCTCATCTGCTTGGTTCTGCTGGTCAGGTGGTCTGTAGCAGACCCCTACTGTGGCATTACCTTCCCCTGTCTTCCCTTTAATCTTCACCCATATGGTCTCAACCAACACATTGTCCTTCCCCAGATGGAGCTCCATCAATTCTAGCTGATCGCTGATGTAGATTGCAACACCTCCTCTCCTCCTACCCTTCCTGTCTTTCCTAAACAGCTTGTATCCATCTATCCCTACATTCCAGTCATGGGAATTATCCCACCATGTTTCAGTAATTGCCTCTATGTCATGGCTTTCCAACAGCACCTTGGCCCTTAATTCATCTTGTTTATTGCCCAAGTCGCGCACATTTGCGTAGAGGCACTTCAGCTGGGCTGGCCATGTCAACCTCTTGCACAAATCCCCTGGATTCCCTTGGGGTGTCCTGGTGCATCATCCCTGGTTTGCCTCAGGGAAACAAGTTGAGAACCCTCACTAGCACTGTATCTCTCTGGTGAGCTGCTCCGCTGTTTGTCACAGGCCAGCGTGAGAATATTAACCCCTTCCCCCATCAAATCTAGTTTAAAGCCCTATCAATGAGCCCTGCTAAGTCCTGCCCCAGAATCCTTTTCCCCCTCTGGGACAAGTGCATCCCATTACTTGCTCTCTGCTCTGATGCCTTGTATACTGAGCCACGATGGTAAAAACTGAAACCCTGTTGATGACACCATTCCCGGAGCCACAAATTGACCTGTTGTCTCTTCCTAGATACTCCTTCATCCACTCCTGATGTCAGAGGGATGGAGGAGAACACAACTTGAGCTCCTGATCCCTTAACCAGTTGCCCCAAGGCCCTGAAGTCTCTTTTAATACATTGTGAGCCTCTCACTGTTGTGTCATCTCTACCCACTTGGAAGACCAGAAGCAGGTAATAGACTGAAGGACTCACCGTGCTGGGGAGTTTACGATGTCCCCCATGCGGGCATCCGGGAGACGGCAGACCTCCCTGTGAAGTGGGTTTGGTTTGCATATCAGGCCCTCAGCTCCCATCAGCAGGGAGTCACCTACAAAAATGACCCTACAATTTTTCTTTTCAGGATCAGTCTTAATGCTCGGCCTGAGCCAAGTGGGCCTTGGTGGCACTTCTGGCCTTTGTGAGCCCCCATCCTTGCTCACAACCAGTTCCTCCTGTAGAGCCCCATACCTGTTCTGCAGGGGTGCTATAGGTGGTGCACTCTTAAAGGAACCCACATCCTCCATTTGTATTGTTTTCTTTAAACCAGAAGAAAGTTTTCCACCGTTACTAAAAATGGGAAAACTGCACATCCGCCTCATATGCCGGTAAATATGACAGTAAATTGTCATCAATAATCCAAGGTAGCATTAGAAAATATAGGTTAACTCTGCAGGAGAGGTCTCTCCTAAGAGCAGGTAACATTCTCCAAAGAGAAAGTTAACCAGTCCAGTGCTGGAGCCTGCCTGTGAGATATCAAATGGCAAATGCAAACCTGGTTTTGTAAGAAACACATCCCAGCTCTACCTGACCTGTGCCTATGAGCAGATTTTATTTTTAAGAGTGTGAGGCAGAATTATTGGAAATGAAGAATCATGAGTCAGACCCACAAAATCATGAGACTGGTCTCCAGTGTGATAAGGGTTGCATTTTTCTGTTTTTAAGGGGAAGGTTTCTGCCATGTGGTTTGGTCTGCCTGGTTTCTGAAGCTCCTTTGTCTGTCTGTGGGGTGTGGGTACAACTGTCAGCACCATCCTCTCCCGCCTTGTTTCCCCAGCTGTGCAGGGAAACTAAAACCAGCCCCAAAGGCAGCAGGTCCAGGAGAAGGGATGTTGTGTCAGCACAGCGCTTGGCCAGCCCTGATGAGCACAACTCCTTGCTCGGATCCTGTTCACACTAGAATCTCCACACAGGGTACTAACTGCTTCTTAAGAGGGAAAAGAGCCAGAACAAGAAGGCTGAAAATACAGTATTCCCTGCAAGCACTGTCGTCACGCCATGAAGCCTCCTTGCCTCTCGGACTACAGGATATTTGACCCACATTTGCCAGTGAGTACTGAAAAGTAGTCCAAGCCAGTGCTCAAAAAATATCCAGACAGATTACTTACAGTATTGAGAGGGGGAAAAAAGAAGCCTGTCTTTAAAGTTTTTCCTCAGGTTTGGTCAACTCACAGGTTTTGTACTGGTACAACTATTTCCGTTAGAGGTGTGATAATTTATACTGAAATAGATAAACCAATATAACCACTAGTTGGGGTTGCTGTTGTACTGGCACAAAGGTGCTTTATACCAACACAGCTTATTCGCCTGCTTGTATGGAGATAGAAATTTTAGCATAAATAAGCATCTTTATACTGGTATAACAGTTTCTCCCCTCGGGAAATTACACCATTTTTACTATACCAGTATAGTTACAGTTTTGTGTGGGCCAAGTCTTCGCAGTGGTACACCTTCCTTGTAGAAAAACCCTCACAGTGACCAGTGCCTAGCTGTGCCAAAAAGCTGCAGAAAATCAATGATATTATTCAGGTACTAGTTATTCCACTAAGATCAAGCTATCAAAATCTGGTGGAAGAAGGTTCTTTCATTTACTTTTGTTGGCCAGTAAAATGGTCTATGTATCTGGCATTGACTGGAAATGGTTTTGCTGGTGTCTAGAGGCAGCAGACAGGTGAAGTAAGAGTCAGTTTTCTCTAATGTATTACAACAGGAAGAGTTACTTTTGCAATGTCTGCCTAAGTTCGTTTGACAGAAGAATAATAAAGCTCTGGTAGCAGCAGGGTGTCAGAGTGTCTCTCTGCTTCAGAAATGTGCATTCTTCTTCCCTTGCTCACACATGGGTATCTCCAATTCACCTCAGCACAATGTAGAAGCAGAAAGCCATTGTTCTGTGAGAGAATAGCCTATTCAGTCGTCATCACTTAGAGACAGTATATACCATGCAAAAAAAAAAAAAAAAAAAAAAGAGAGAAATAACACTTTTAAAGCATAGTCAGCAGTTAGGCAAAGCTTTTCACCTTAAAATGCCTTGCATACTCTAGTTATATTTAAACTCCTATCACTAGAGTATGTATGTGTGAGCCTATCTGTGTGGGTGCTTTGTCCTTTTTTATATGCTCTACATAAATATACAAGGAAGACAGACAACACTCAGCAGGTCAGTGTACATAACAGGAAAATGAGGTGTGCATAGCAGTGGTTGGAGAGCAGACGAGCTCCTGGTGTCAGGTCTTCCAGGAAAGGGGAGGGAAGGACTTTGTCTCACAGCCTCTAGTTGCACAAAAAAAATGGAGTCAGCCTCTCCATTTATGTGCTAAGGAAGGTAACTTGAAGAATGGGGTGGAAATGATTATGAAATACCTGAAATAAGTACAGTTACTTACAGTATTATTAATAGAGTCTGCAAGTTGGTGACCCAAGTCCTTTCCCACTATACACAAATTCAGTTTTCCTTTCTTTGCCTTTAATAATTTAGAGGTTGTTTTGGCAGTGTGAAAAAGAGATTAATTCACCTGTTGTTCTGATGGTTGTTATGAGAAAAGCATGAAGTCAGAGCAGTGGCTTGATTTTTATGACTGAAGTCTTCTACAGACATGAGTCTATTACTCAGCAGCAGAGCTCTGTGGCCCTTGTAGCCAAGTTGCAAGGCAGAAGGTCGCTGTTCTGCCAGTAACCACGTTGCCATTACATGAAGTTTTGATCAGCAAATACTGAGCAAATATAGCTCTAGTACTGTACTTTTAAATATAATGGAATTTGCCTCACAGATGACTGTAGGTCCTTGTTGTTAAACCAGCTCTGCCTATTTACCTTTCAGCTGCAGCTTAAACGTATGAAATGTGTCATAGTCCAACTTTTCCCACATCAGAGGCTCAAAGAAACCACTTTCTTGTAGCATTGTATATAAAGAGGTAACATTTCTTCATTTGCCTCACATATCAAAATTCAAGGCAAT
This sequence comes from Merops nubicus, assembly GCF_000691845.1. NCBI lineage: Eukaryota > Metazoa > Chordata > Aves > Coraciiformes > Meropidae > Merops > Merops nubicus. The sequence continues at coordinate 3,793 of NW_008606249.1, read as the reverse complement.
CAGTCAGTCATTCTAAATTATAAATAATACATGTACCAAATCAAACACAAAAGGCTGTATTTCTGTCTGCTTCCCCTCCACACTTTAAGAAGATATCTGAATTTCAAGGTGAAATGTGCAGTCTCATATTTAAGTCATTAGATCCCTGTGTGGTATCTCGTCTCAATTTTTCAAGGTCGGGGTGGCCAACATGGTCAAAGAAAGAAAGATAAAGACTTTATCAGCAGAACAAATGTAACGGATTCATGTTGAAGAGGAAATAGGTGACCCATAGAGGATAAAGACTCTCTGGAGACTTGCAATGGAGCTGTAAATCAGTGGTTTCAGACCATTGTGAGGTGTACCTCCCCTGTGGTACAGTGTCCTGGCTCCTTGGTCAGCCCTTGCCTGGGTTTCGATGCGTTTTGCTGAAAGGGTAGCAGTCCAACATTCAAAATACATGTGGCTATTCTGGGGAAACTGGAACAATCCCCAAAAGGAAACAAAATTTCACAATCTCAGTATGTGGCCAGGAGCTAAAACCTCCTGGATCTGAACAGCTTCTGACTGCGACTCCCTCTTTGGAACAGAAGATGGTTTTGAGACCCAGCAAGCCTGGGTTACATTTTTGTCTCCTCACAGACTTTCTCTGTGACCCTGGTCAAGTCACTTCATTCTTGCATACCCCAGGTTCCAGTCCTTTGTTTGTACAGGATATCCCATCTACTGGCCTCCCCTGTCCCATCTATTTCAAAAGTAACCTGGCAGAGAAAGGACATATCTGTTAAGCAGTGGGGAGGTCCAAGTCTTGGGCAGCAGTTGTGATCCTCCTAACATATCACTATTACAATAAGAAGGTAATTAATTTAACCCATCTATGCTAGTTTCCCTCTGTGTGAAACTGCAGGTATTTATGGTGGGTTGCTGACTCATAAAGGTGTTGTGGGTTATGTTTGTGAGGTACTTTGTTGATTCAAAGTGCTAATCTGTCTTTATTATCAGAAGATCACAGAAAGTGCTTGTATAAATGCATCGGGCACAGAAGTATCTAAGTAAATGTTACAACTTTTATTAGCTTTAGCACAGGCAGGAGCGGGACCTCATCACAGTGCAAAAAAAAAAGAAAAAAAGAGACAAAAATTTGTCAGGCAAAGTACAATACATTCTCGTATCATCTTTATATAAGCATTTAGCAAAAAAAAAAAAAGGTCACCTATAAGTCAAGGCAGGTACAGACAATTGGATTCTAAAGCTAGTTTACAAATTTAGATGTCCACAGCCCACCTGGTCTTGTATGAGATTAAAAATGGATGAAAATGTTACCTTGGACCACAGTAACCCAGACAGTACCAGGACCGTTCTCAACACTGACAACTTAGGCAGCGAATAACTGCAGAAGTGTAGGATTAAAGCATGTAGAATGGGTAACACTAGCAAAAGTGTCATGCTTTGCCTGCTAGTACAACAGGTACATTTTGCACAGGTAGTTAAGTCTTCTATGATGCCCAAACCTGCACTCCCTCTTCTTTGATGCCCCTTACAGGACCTCCCAGGAAGAAAAGAGGAGATCACAATTAGAGGACCTTCAAAGGTAGCTAACTAAGCTGTGGTGGAGGACTACCTACTGCAACTGAAAGACAACTTTAACCCAAGTACGCTTGTTCAGCAACAGTCCAGTTTGGGCTAGTTGTGATCTTTTGGGCAGGTTGTTGTTCCCTTCCACTATGACAAGCTACTCTAGGCATCTGCTGGCACAGTGCTTAGCTGTGATGTGATTTGCTTTGTTCCCACCATCTCACAGGCAGCCCTATTTCCAGATGTGATGCTGGAGGCAAGAACAAACCTTGGCAGTTGGGATGGAGCTCATAGTGTCATCGCTTGGTGAAGTCAGAGATTTTCAGAATTTCTTGTTTCCTCACAGCCAGCACTGTCAGACCACAGTGGTCAACAGACCACTGGCCACAGCGCAGTCACTGGCTCACACTGAAGATTATTCCTGAGTGGAACAGGTTGTTTTCTCCTCCAATTATCTTTTTGTTGCTGAAAGCAAAAAAGAAACAAAAATCCTTCAATTATATGTTTTTTTCAATTTCACGGTTTTAAGATAAATTAGCAAGCTTAAGAAAAAATGTCCACAGAGAACAAAGTGAAGAACTATGTCTGTTCAAAACACCACATATTCTTTCCTACTGCTTTTTCTCTCTTCTTGAAGCTGCTGGGAGAAGACAGGCTGACAGTCATGTTCCTGAACAATCCATTGTATATGATGTATCTAGAATTCAAAATAAATATGTGGAATGATTTAGACCCAGCAGGGAGCCAGGCACCACATGGCCTATCACTCACCCCCAACCCCAAACATGAGGAGAATAGGGAGAAAAAGGCAAAACTCTGGGGATTGAGATAAGGAGAATTTAATAAAACAACACAAAAGGAGAAGAAACAACAACAGTAATAATAATGAAATAACACACAAAACAAGAAATATAGGATGAAGCAGCAAATGGTGCTGCCCCTGAATCACTGTGACCCCTGCCAAAGCCACACTTTGCCCAGCCTGTTCCCACCCTTAGTATGGTATGGAATATCCTATTGGCTGATTCTGTTGTCTGTCCTGGCTGTGGCCTCCTCTCAGCTCCCCAGTGAGAATTAATGCTATCCTAGACAGATGCAAAAATAAGCATCCTCTCTACATGTATTTAAGTATGCATCCTCTGCAGGGCTTATCCAAACCCTGAGCTCTTAGAGGCACTGATAAGCAAGGCAAGCCTATTAAAGCCTCATCTGAAAATCTGCAGAACATGCACCCAGCCCCATGTCAGCTGAAACCCTGCTGTCTCCATAGACCCCAGGCTCATGCAGAAGCATTACTGATGTCTAAAAGAGCATGGTGTGTTGCTTCTCTGGGCCTCCTTCCTTCCAGGCTCCTCCTCCATAACCGGTGAGTGTCCACAGCTCCCCTCTGTCCTCTGTGAATACTGCTCAAGCAACAAGAAATATTTTCTTGTCTTCAGATCTTGACTCACAGCCCAACTTCACCCCTTGGTCTTGCACCACACATTTTAAGCCAAAGGCTGAGGTTTTCCTTAGAAACTCCCTCTCTAGTTTCTGCTCTTCATGGCAAGCAACCAGCTCAGCTGCCTGGATAACCCTGTCTCTTCCTGGAAAACAACCGAAAGAGCCTGACTTCCTCCTGAAGGTGGCAGGTATTTCCAACTGCCTGGATGGCTCAGGCTTCCTAGAATGATTTTTCCGATGCTCAAGTAAAACTTATGGAGGGAAGGAGGAGCCACAAACAGAGCAAGGGCAGGGAGCCACCCTTCAAAAGCAGCCCTGTGCACTGTGTGTCCTGGAGTGAGGCAGGGCTTCTCACACCTCAGAGCTGCTCTTGCTGTCCCTCAGCAAGTGGATTCACTGGTGATGGCCTTCATCTCTTTTTACGCACACAGTGCTAGAGGCAGATGGGATCCGGGCCAGTTTCTGGAGTAATTATGGTCCTAAGGGGTCATTGACAGCAGACAGAAGAAGGGCCACAGCAAAGACCTGCTCATAGCAAGGACTTAGTCTCATCTAAACACAGTCCCAGTAGCTGGAGGTGGCCATAAGTGCTCTCCATGACCTGGGGCCTCCTTTCTCCTACCCTGTCACAGACTGATCAGTTGAAACTCCACCATGACTGGTTTGCCTCACCAATCAGCTCCTCAGAGTGTAAGTCTTGCCTTCAGATCGTAAGCAGAAGTTTGTCAGCTTGCATTTTGCTCCGATGTCTATGGATGGTTTATGAGCTATCATTCCCTTTTACCAGGTCTTGCCT
>NW_008606248.1:0-9706 GCF_000691845.1 Merops nubicus | reverse complement strand
GGCCGGCCTGGGGCTTTATCCAGCTGCGCGACGTCCCCTTGTGGCACCAGGGCTGGGCCAAGCACCGAGTCCCTGGCACATGGGAGCCGTAGCCCGGCGTGTCTGCTGGAGAGCCGGCACAACTTCGAGGGGGTCTGTGGGGGTGGCTTGTCCCCGGCTGAGCACTGGAAGAGGGCTGTTTGAGGAATTCTGCGTTGGTGGTGAAAACTGTGGTGTGTCTGAGAAGCACCTCGCACGCTGACTGAACGGTTGTGGAGTGGGTGTGATGATGTGCTGGTGGAATTTCGTCTGTAGCCAGGGTCTTCTGCAGGAAGCTCTCCTGTCAGTGCCTGGCCAGCCTCATGGTTTCCACAGAGCAAAACGAAGACCTGCTTAAAGCTGAGGGCAGACATTTACAATGCATAGCCAGCTGGTATTTCTGCTGGTATTTTCGTGTGTTCATGTTTTAAATAGGCCTTTGAACTACTCAGCTGTAGTCACAAAGTAGGAGGCCTTTTGAAATCCTTCACGACTTTCCTCTTATTCTTTTTTAAGGTAACGGGTATTTCTGATACTTGGTCAAATCCTTCTGAAAATCTGTTTAGACCAGAGCATAACTCTTGCTCTTCCACCTTTGCTGCCAATGCCAGTGGACCTTCCTTGCTGTCCAGCATTCTTTTGATATCAGAGCTGTGTATAGGGATGTGAGGTAGAGACAAAGGTGTCTGGCAGAGAACTCTGGAATTCCCTGGTGGGTCCTTATGGCTGAGGGTTTGAGAGTGACAGTACAAACCAGTTACCCTGGAGAAGCACACAGACCTCAGGAGTGCTCCTGCAACACCCAGCCCGGTGTAGAAGCTGCTGGGAGGGGAGGGGAGGGGAGCAGCTGTGAAGTGAGGGATCATCTCTGTTTTAACCTGGAGGTTTCCAGCCAGCACCGTGTGTGCCCTGGCACCCAGCACGCTGCCTGCAGCTCATTTCTCCTTGGGGATGTGTAAGAATTGCAAAACCTGTAAATTTGTGGTTTCTTTGTTGCTAATTGCTACATTTAACGTGGTTTTCATGGCGTGCTGGAAACGGTGAGCAAAGTAATTTAGAGTAGAGTGCTTGATTGGCTGCTCACTGAGGGGTTTTATTTTATCTAACCATCCGTTGCCTGCGTGGCTTTCTGCGTGTTGTTTGTTCTGTTTGGGTGCCTGTTACTTTATTTTGAGGTCTGTGTACTTTATACTATTTTCCTTCTATTTCTGTAGTTAATGTTCTTAGAAAGGACACCATCGGTTCTCTAAACATTAATCTTTTAAACAATAATCTTTAAATTGTCAAACTGTTCTGGGTTCCTCCCCACCACCTGATAGCTTGCCTCTGCACCTTTGGAGAGAGGCTGGGAGAGGGGATGTTGCCTGATCATTGAACACTGTTCACTGGCTCATACTTGGGGTGTTCCTAGTAGCTGAATAACGGAACCTAAAGCCATGCCCAGCTTAAAGACTGGGGGGTGTTGCTGCACAAAGTTGGTGATCTCTGGCCTTCGTGGGGACAGATAAGGGCCCAGGCAGTGTGGGAAGTGACTCGGTGTGAATACCTGCCCCCCTCTGGGCATCCTGCCGGTGCTGCAGGGTCACTCTAGAGTGTGCAGGCGTGGCAGGGAAGACCCAGTGTGTCAGGCACAGTGACCCCACAACGTGCAGAGCCTCTCTGTGTGTGTTTGAAACAGGCTTTTGGGAGTGATCTGTCTGAAGTGACACAACGTGCAGAGCCTCTCTGTGTGTTTGAAACGGGCTTTTGGGAGTTATCTGTCTGAAGTGCTCTTCATGGTAGTAATGTTTTAATGCTTTAAACCCACCCTCATACTGAGCAGTGAATTTCCTGGTACCTGCTCTGCTGCTCCTGTAACCAGAGTCACATACTAGGCTGTGGTTGCTGTGCTTGAAGATGAGAAACAAGAGCACCTGCTGGGGTGCCCTGGGGCTGGGACTGCCTCTGAGAAAGAGGGCAGGCAGGATTTCCAAACGGAAGCCTGGGAAGGAGCAGGAGGGTGGGACCATGGTCAGGTGTGGCAGGGTGAGGGGTGGTCACGGGGCACCTGCAGGGCTGTGCTGGGGCTGAGAAGCCCCTCGCTGGCTGGGCTGGTGCCCCTGGCAGAGAGGTGCCCGGGGGTACCACGGGGTCCTGGCAAGCTTCAGCAGAGTCAGGGGGGCTCCTTCTCTCCACAGATGTGACGCAGACCCCTCAGCCTTAGCCAACTATGTCGTGGCACTAGTCAAGAAAGACAAACCAGAGAAGGAGCTGAAGGCTTTCTGTGCTGATCAGCTGGATGTCTTTCTGCAAAAAGGTACCGTGTTTGATGGGTCCCTTTCACCAGAGGGGGGAGGGAGGATGGTGCCCCATTGTTGTCTTCAAATTACTTGTCTGTGAATTGAGTACTTCTTATAGCAAGAAGGAAGAAAGATCTTATGATTTAAACACAAAAAAAACCTGAAGATGAAGTTGTATAGCTTGGTGTTGTTCATGGTGTTCAGGAGGAACTCCTCTGAAATAAAAGTAAAAGCCAGCAATTTCATTTCAATGTATTCCTCGTGCTGCCAGAAGTTTCTCTGGCTGGTGTTTGATAACCTGGAAACCTGGTCTGTGCTATATTAACTTCCAGGCTTCTGGAGAGCTTCTCAGAGCAACTTGGTTCAAATTCAAGGTTTTAAACACCTGAAATTCTGACACTCGCTGGGGAACTTCCTGTGCCTCTTTCTGTGATCTGATGTTAAACTAGTGACCAATTTCTTGTGAATGATTTATACTTACAGAAGTTGCCATGAAGAGGCTGCTAATGGAGTAACTAAGGATTTCCTCCTTGATCATGACTCCATCACACCTGCCCTTTTGAGCATTCAGAGTTGTAAATGTGATGGAAGGAAAAGTTTGTTTCTGTCTTTGATGTACCTGATGAATTTCTTTGTCTAAAGAAACAACCTCAAGTTCCACAAATGTAATTCCAGCTCCTTGAATGGAACCAATGTTAATCTGAGATGCTGCTGCTGTGAGCAGTCCACCTGGATTAGTTTTTCCAGGGACTTCTCTGGTAAATCTGACAGTGCCTTTAAATCAACATGTAACAATATTTTCTTGTGTTCTGTATCCTCAGAAACTTCAGGTTTTGTAGATAAGCTTTTTGAAAGTCTGTACACAAAGAGTTATCTTCCCTCTCTTGAACCCACGAAAGTAGAAGCAAAGCCTGCAGGTCAGGAAAAAGAAGAAGTCAAGGAGGAGGTAACGTGGGGGTTTTTTTGTCTACCTGTCTTAATTTTCAAATTAGCCATCCCCTACATTTGTGAAGCAAAATGTGAAACAAAACAATCACTTTATTGTGACTAATGATCTTCACAGTCTCTATGCATCTGCAGATAAATGGAAGATGACCCTTTAGACATGAACATTTTTAAATCCTTTTGTAGAGTCTGCCTTTGATCTGGATTAAGAGCGTTGAGGAATCCTGTCTGGATGTCCCTGGCATTATGAGCTGATAATGATTGGGAAGGATTTAAGAGAGGAGGAAGCAGCAAAACCATTCTGCAACGTTTCTTTTTCCAGTTTTGTATATTCTGTGACAAATAGAAACGATTTTAAATGTTTTTTTAAATATGGTGGCCTCCATGTTGAGGGGTAATTACTTCTCAAAGAAGTGAGATAGTGTTTAGAGTCTGCCTTTGATCTGGATTAAGAGCATTGAGGAATCCTGTCTGGATGTCCCTGGCATTATGAGCTGATAATGATTGGGAAGGATTTAAGAGAGGAGGAAGCAGCAAAACCATTCTGCAACATTTCTTTTTCCAGTTTTGTATATTCTGTGACAAATAGAAACGATTTTAAATGTTTTTTTAAATATGGTGGCCTCTATGTTGAGTATCTTGAGGGGTAATTACTTTTCAAAGAAGTGAAATAGTGTTTGTTCACCAGCAGTTTTCTTTTTTTCTTTTTTTAAGTTTTATGGACAAAATTGAAATCAATAAATTTTTTGAGAAAAGCAAAGTAATGCTTCCACAGCTGTCTGAATCCCCTTGTATGTTGTGTAATCCTCTGCTATTGCTTGCCTAAGGCAGGTAAGTTTTTCTTCTAAGCTGGGGATTTTCCAAGGGAGGAGATCTCTTCCCTGTATGTGTAGCATCCTAATGTACCAGCTTTGAGAGAGAGTTGGGAGGAAAATTGCTCTAGAAGTCAACATTCTGTATTTCTGTATACTCTGCTCACAGTTTGCAGAGGTAGTTCAGGCTGAATGTGTGTTTTAATTGCTATAGGGAAGGTGCAGATAAAGTCAGAGCATACACAATTCCAGTCCATTGCCCTCACTCCAGGCATGCTTATATTAAGAGCAAAAACTGTTGCTCTTTATATATGGGCCATTTTTTTCCTCACAAGTACTCTAAATGGATGTTCAGAGTTGTGCTATTGTCTGTGAACCTGCAATAACATGAAGGAAAGACCTTGCTGGAGTTACTTGTTCCATCTTCAGAGGTAAATCTGGCTCTAAAGATGGTCACAAGGTGACAGGTAGCTGAGATCACGATCTGTCAGTCAGCCAGAACAAAGCTGGGTTGGGTTGGGTTGTGGAATGCAGGTCCTTGTTTGAGCAAATGGGATTCATCAGCTGGCTTAGGTTAAACATCTCAGGATGAGATCCAGAATTAGGACAATTTATGGAAGTAGCTTTGGTGATGGAAGTTCATAATTTGCAACTATGCAAGACTTTCACTTTGAGAGTTTTCCAACCAGTTCTCAAAGTACTGTTGTAATTTATAAAAAATGGTTTAGAACTACCTTCAGTTGACTTCAGCAGTGCTCTGGTGGGGGGAAAAGGGGAGTTTTGGGGAGGGGCAGGACAAGGATAAGGCAAAAGAAGGTATCTAGGACAGCTTTATGGAATGACTTTCTGGGATCAGGACATTAATTGTTTCAGCATCAGTGAGGCCTTGATGATTTGTCACATAGCTCAGTGCATTACTCATTTCCTACTCAGGGAGGACACCAAACAGCACAAGTGTAGGATCATCACTACAAGGGTGCAGGAAGCCTTCCTGCCTTGATGATTTGTCACATAGCTCAGTGCATTACTCAGTTCCTACTCAGGGAGGACACCAAACAAGTCTAGGATCATCACTACAAGGGTGCAGGAAGCCTTCCTTTTCCTTTAATCTCCAAAATATTTTTTTCCAATTAATTGTGTGTAAAGTTTTGCCACCAGCACTTACAGTAATTTTTAAGTAGTGTTAAGTGGCAGGAAACAGCAGCAAAAGTACCAGCTTGGTTCAGAGTGATTTACAGCAGTGCTGTAGCTGACAGGCTTCTAAAACTGCTGTCGTTGGAGCCAGCAGGAAACATGACTGGGTCAAACATGTGAAGTTTTTTGCTTTAAAGCTTTTATTTCAGAGTGAACTAGTGACATGTCTGCTTGGAGAAGGAATTCTCTGTAGCTGTGTTCTAGTTCACAGAATTCAGAAAATAGTCCATTTGTAGAATTTCTTACTCTAATGGCATAGAATGTGGGTAAAGAACTTGTCTTTCATTAGTCCTGTTTAAAAACAAAAATATCAAAGCAGTTTTATTTTGGGGCATCTCTTCTGCAGCAATACCTGAAAGAACTGAAACAAAAAGCTCCAAAACCTCTAGCACTTGATTACTTGTAGTGCTTAAACATTCTGTGCAAATAATGCTGAAATACTGGGTTTATACAGTTTACTAACTGTAACTCGAGCGAAATTTTGGTCTTCTCTTCTTCATTTAAAACCAAAACTGATCCTCACCTTTGGCTGGTAGCTGTCTGCTAAGCAGAGTTTCCAGGAGTCAGTTGAAGAGGAGCGGGACAGCAGGAAGAAGAAGTATTCCAGTCCGCAGAGGAGCCGCACGGATTCCAGTGAGCAGAGGTTAGTTTTGAACCAACATGTTCATACCTTCTCCTGTATTTGCTGGCAATCTTTAACTGGGGATTTTTTCCACAAACCTGATGATTTCAAAGAAATAGTGACTTCCTCCCTACTTTTCTCTCTCTGCGATGTGTGATCTGCATACTGATTACGAGCATGAGAACCCTTCACTGGAAGCTGGTCTGTTCTGGAAAAAAGGACAGCATTTTTCAAACTTTAATACCTAGGAGTGTCATCAGTTGTGTTCTGTCCCTTGTTATGTAAAGGAAAAGCATTGTGGGGGAGTCTGCAGCAGCTGGGGTGTTTGTTCACAGGGTCAGCATCGCTTTTAAAGGGTGTTCTGTTTTGGTCACCTAATTTTTTCACCTTTCCAGTTCTTCTTTGTACTCCTCTTGCTGGTTTCTACAAAGTAGCGACTCAGCTATGAGCTCTGGCACTTTTCTGTGTCATTCAGGAAAGTCTGACTTGAATGCTGAGATTGGAAAGTGCAGGTTGATCTGTCCAGATTGGATGGGAGGGACGAACAATGACTGAGCTTGTTGGGAGCTTGTTTCTTAACTTTGTTTCTCTTTTCATTAACTTTGTCTACATATGTCTTTTCCAGAACCAGAGAGAAGAAGAGAGACGATGGGAAGTGGAGGGACTATGACAGGTACTATGACAGGAGTGACCTGTACAGGGAGAAGTCGAGCTGGCGGCGCGGCAGGAGCAAGAGCCGCAGTAAGAGCAGGGGCCTGAGCCGCAGCCGCAGCCGCAGCCGGGGCAGGAGCAAAGACCATGATGCAAACAGGAGTGTTGGTGAGTACCCAACGTGCTGGCTGGGGAGAACATCTAATGGTGTGCAGGGACTCCTGCATGCTGTGTGGTCTAGCAGACTGCGGATGTTCTGAGTTATTGGGACAAATTTTATTTTGAGAGCTTTGTGTGCCTGAAATTAATAAAGATGCTGTTTGTCAGAGGACAACAATTAAGGGGATTGCTGCTTCTTTGCTAACCTCTTAATTTATCCACAGGTGTATACCAGGGGATATCAGTAGCTGATATTTTTGTGCTCTGTGTGTTGACAAAGCTGTTGGTTTTCTTTTTTTCCACAAAGATCTATCTTTTAGCAAAATAGTGTTACTTTCTTTTTCACTTTGTTACTGTGTATTTTTTAGAGATGGTTGCTTGCCATTGAAAGTGGCTACCATGTATTCTGTTGTTCCTTTTAGGGCTAATTAAATCTGTTGGGAGAAGAGGCCCAGGTTACAACAGATTTCAATGCATGTTGAGACCATGTTAGTTATGGGCAAGGGAGGGTTTGCTGTTTCAGGCTTTTTCCCTCTTTTTACTTTAAAAGAGAAATCTGTAATCAGAATGGAGTAAAGAGTGGAGAAATGTGTGTGTGTTTTGCAAAGAAATCTGTTAGATTTCTAAAGTTAAAACTGTTTTTGCATTATATTTAGTTCTTAGTCTGTTGGTAAGAGTAAGCTCCTTCAAGAGCAGTCTAACATGCAGAATATCAAACATTTAAGGAAACATTTATACTGTGAGTACCTTTTTCACAAGGCTGCAGTATACAGAACGAAGCAGGAAGACTTTAATTTTTTTTTCTTTTTTTTTTTAAACAGACCACCGAGAGAGATCAAAGTTCAAGAGTGAAAGAAATGATGAAGGTTCATATAATCCAGTTTCCATGTCTCCCAGTAAATCTACTGAACAGTATTCCTCTGCACAGTCTATTCCCAGTGCTGTTACTGTGATTGCACCTGCACACCATCTTGAAAACACCACAACAGAAAGCTGGTCAAATTTCTTCAACAACCACAGCAATCCCAGTTCATTTGGGAGAAACCCTCCTCCTAAAAGAAGATGTAGAGATTATGATGGTAAACAGTTTCTTAGTTTTCAGTTTCTTATCTAGTTTCAATTATTCTGTGAACCTTTTTTATTGTAGATATTCACTAAATGTAGCAGCAATTCAGAATGCAGTAGCATGTGGAGTATTCCTCATATGTAAAAGATGCATATATGATCTATATTTCACTGGGGAAATAACTAGTCTTACAGGAAGCAGTTTACTTCTCTGACAGTTGCTGGATAGGAACATACAGAGTTTGCTCACAATTCTGTATATGCTTGGCCAATATTTCAACCCCTGGCAGTTCTGGTGGAGATTTCAGTATGTGTTTAATAGAAAGCAGATGGTCCTTCTGACTTCTTTCTTCCACAGCCTTAGTGATGGGTGCATGTATGTTTGTGTGCTTTCAGGGAAGACTGTTCTAATCTGAATGATTTTGAAACCTCATCTGATAATGCAATGTTGGATCAGTGACTGCATGTTTTCAGCAAAAACTGAGCTGCTAGAAGTTGCTGACACCTGATTTATTTTTTGATGGTAAAGAGGTGGTTCCATGTCCTGTTTTGCAGAGCGAGGATTTTGTGTGCTCGGTGACCTGTGCCAGTTCGATCACGGAAATGATCCGTTAGTAGTAGATGAAGTTTCCTTGCCAAGTATGATCCCTTTTCCTCCACCACCTCCGGGACTTCCTCCTCCTCCTGGCATGCTTCTGCCCCCCTTGCCAGGTCCAGCTCGGAACATGAGGCTGCCGGTTCCACAGGCGCACCCCCAGGCACCCCCTCCTGTCGTGCTCCCCGTACCAAGTGAGTCAGAGTGGTGTTGTGTGGCTCTTCCTCCCCAGGGGAAAACGATGGCTCTTTCTGCAAGACCTATATGTATGCAAAGTAATGAGTTCAGGTATCTTTGCTACCTATGTGCTAGTCAAAACGTTGCCAAAATAATTCTGAAAATTCAGCTTGTGAGATGAGGTGTTTCTAGCCCTCCAAACGGGATAAATTTGGTGGGGAGGTGGGGAGTGCATCCTTGGGATTATCTCAATGCTTGTGGTGTTTGGGTTGATCACTGACAATTGGCTGCTAGCAAATTTTTTTTTTTCCTAACACAAAATTGTTGAGATTTAATCTCCTAGAAGTTCTAATAAACTTCTGTGTTTGTGCTGTACTATCTGCTACTAAAAAGTGATACATAATTAATCACAGAGTGATTTCTGGGATGTTCAGTCTTTTTTGTTGCCGTACTGTGTCTTATAGTGTAAACTCTGAAGAAACAGAATATCAGCTGTGTGGTTACTCTGTTTCAGTACTCTCTATTCCATAACACAGCACATGCTGTGGTAGCTGTCTCGAATAGTAACAGCTGTGGGATGAGAAACAATTTTAGACAGGATTAACCCTAAATTTTGCATGAGCCTCTTAGTGGGTGGGATTGACTGGCTCCTGAGTGAACTGACAGTGCACTCTGACTGTGGTCATATCTCCATGCCTTGTGCAGCATAACTCATTCTCTTTCTTTTGAGGCAAGTGTTAAGTAGGAATGTCTGTATCACATGTGGTGCAAAAATAGGTAAATTCCTTGGCCATAAACACTTTTTACCCTGTAGTTCTTGTTCTAGAGCTGTAATCAAAATGCTGCTGGTAAGTTCTCTGGCTGTGAGCAAGCCTCAATTCTTCATGGCAGAGCTGCTTTTGTTAATACAAGCTGTAACAATACTCAACCTCTGGTGAAGAAAAGACACACTTTGATTTGGGTTGTGGGCTTTTTTTTCCTTAAAGCTCTGTCCTTTCTGGGCAAGAGAAAAGGTGCTGGAACCAGAGTAACTTACCTGAACAGGCATTCTCAGTTTATTTTACTGTAGTGGGGTTGTAAATATTCGCAGTCCTGGCCTTGCTCAAAGCAAGGCACCCAGGAGTGGCCCTGGGTGGTCTGCAGGCCCTGCCTGTGGGGCTGGCCCTGGGTGAGCCGTGCCGCCGTGTCG
>NW_008606247.1:24385-33907 GCF_000691845.1 Merops nubicus | reverse complement strand
GCGGCCGTAGGGTAGGCCGGAGTTGAGGAAGGGGCTCCTCTGACCCTCTGCAAGGGGCAGACACGGGGCAAGGCACCTCAAGGGCTGCCAGGGCCTTGTCATGACCGCTGTGGTGTCTCGAGGTGCCTCCGTAGCACCCCGCCTGCACTGAGCGGCTTGCTTGCGGTGGCCCGGGCAGGCACAAAGGGCTCCACAGCTCCCCAGTTTTACCAGTTCAGACAGGGATGAATTCTTATCACCTGGCAATAAAAGCGGTTCCTGTACACCAACTGTTCTAAATAAGACCAAGCAGCAAGCACCACTTCTGACATACCTCCTAGATGGCCAGGCCCCTGCCCAAACAGCTTTCCCCACGACAGTGAGTGGCACTGGCTGTTTCTGCAGGGCAGAATCCCTTTGCCCTCTGTGGATCCTGAGGATAACACTTTACTGACTTCCTTTGAAGCACAACAGGGCTCTCAAGTAGTGTATCTTGTCCAACTCCATTGATGGGATTAGCCAGCTGTCCTGTCTTCACAAATACTAGGTCAAACCTACTCCAAAGAGGTAAAGAACCAGTTCTGTTCCATTACCTACTGGCTTTAAGGCCTGGAGCAATCGACTGTTATCTAACTGTTTATTTTTGACTATTATTCCTCTGTTCCTCAGAACAGAAGGACAAGGGGGTCACACAGGCATACGAGTTCACTCTGGAGTTCCAGAAGGCACCAGCAATCCAGCAGTTCATCAGGAGCATTATTGCCTCCCTATGCAGGTGCCATTTTCCTACTGTCACTGTGCCTTGACAGACACAAGGTCTGAAAATTACTCTTGTTCCTAGGAGTCTGCAAAGATAATATGATAGTAGATGAAACCAAAGAAGAACAAAGTCACCTTAGTGCATCAGCAGGTGCCAAAAGACTTCCTTACTTGTTGCAAGCCAAATAAGAATGACTCCATTTGTAACCTTAAAGTCAAAGAAACCTCCACAGCTGGGATTATAGTCTGTAAAATACACCTCTAGTGTCTGCCATTTGTGCCCAGATAAATGACTATCAGGGGCTGAAGACATCACATTAAAGAGGAATTTGTTCATGGTACAACACTGGAGGGTCATTTCCAACAGTCAGATGGAGGAAAATCTCCACTCTGAGAGAAGACCCAAGGTTTTGGATTAGCAAACAGCATTCCATGGATTTGGGCCTGCTGATTCCAGCTTGATCACACGTTCCCTTTCTTATTCTACCACCCTGCTTTTATCTGGTGATGGAGCCAATACAGATCAGACTGGGTGAAAACTTTGCCTGTCTTCCTCCTTTTCACAACTAGTACTCCTACTTTTTATGGTTATTCATGAGGGAAAGAAACTGCAAAGTATATATTCCTTCAGTCCTGGAGTCAGTGCCTCCTGAACTCCACAGCAGGTTAAGAAACTATGCACTAATCCCCTGTGCCCGAGAATAGACTTGTATTATTTATTTAGTAGCCTCTCAGTATAGGATTGGACAAACAAAATTATGATGTCAGGTTCCAGTGACCCAGGACTTTCACACACCTTGTACCTTCCTGCCTCACCAGTTACTGGCATCGTTTGCCCTACAAGGAAGAGGACACCTCTCAGATCTCACCCTTTGATATCACAGACTCACTGAATAATTTTGTGATCTATCTTATCTTCTTTTGTCTTCAGGATTTCCAGAACCCTGTCCCAGAGTTTATGGTGAGAAAAGTAGTTGTCTGTACTGTCCATGGCTGGAGGGATAGGGTAGGATAGGATAGGATAGGATAGGATCAGGCTCTTTTGGCTGGAAGGGACCTACAATGATCATCTAGTCCTGACCAATTCAGGGCTGACCAACTTAAGGCATACTATTAAGGGCTCTTAATGCCTCTTAAACTCTGGCAGGCCTGGGGCATTGGCCACTTTTCCAGGAAGCCCATTCCAGTGTTTGACCACCAGTAAAGAAATGCTTCCTAATGTCCAGTCTGAACCTCCCCTGGCACAGCTTTGGACCATTCCCACACATCCTGTCACTAGATCCCAGGGGGAGAAGCTCAGCACCTCCTCTCCCTGTCCCTCCTCAGGAAGCTGCTCAGAGCAATGGGATTGCCCCTCAGCCTGCCCTCCTCCAAAGGAGACAAACCCAGAATGTCCAGCCCCTTCTCAGAGGACACGCTTTCCAGCCCTGTCACTAGCTTTGTTGCTCTCCTCTGAATGCATTCCAGGACCTTCACACCCTTCTCCAGGGGTGGGGCCCAGCACTGCACACGTTATGCCAGGTGAGGCCACACCAATGCTGAGCAGATCCCATCTCTTGACCGGCTGCTTGTGCTGTGTTTGATGTACTCCAAGAGGTGATTTGCCCTCTTGGCTGACAAGAGTGGACACTGCTTGCTCTTCTTGAGCCTGCTGCCACCCAGCACCCCCAGGTTCCTTCTTGCAGGGCTGCTCTCCAGCCCTCTCCTCTCCCCATTTAGACTGGTACATGTTATTACTTCATCCTAGGTCCATAGTCCAGCACTTGGACTGGTTTCATTTCATGCCAGTGATGACTGCTCAATGCTCCAGGCTATCTAGATCCCTCTGCAAGGCCTGTTGTCCCTCAAAAGAGTCAACACCACCTCCCAGTATACTATCATCAGAAAGCTTGCTGATGGGACATTCAACTCCTCCATCCAGACCATGGATCAAACCATTGAACAGCACTGGCTGGAGGGTTGAGCTCTGGAACACCACTGGTCACCACCCAGATGTGGCCCCATTCACTACAACCCTTGGAGCTCTGCCATCCAGCCAGTTCTCCACCATGAACCATGACCCTCCTCATCTCACTGTTGGACAACTGGTCCAGAAGGAGGGACAGTATCAAAAGCCTGACTGAAGTCCAGAAAAACTCCATCCACCCTTCCTCCGCTGGGCTGCTGACCTTATCCTAGCAGGATATTGAGTTAGCTGGACAGGGCTTTCCCTTTGGGAACCCATGGTGACCATGCCTGGGGACTGCATTGCTCTTTACATGCCCTTCAACAGCACCCAATATGATCTTCTCCATCATTTTTCCAGGAGGTTAGACTCACAGGTCTGTAGTTCTCCAAGTCTTCCCTCACATGCTTTTTGTAGACTGGGAGAACATCTGCTAGCTTCCAGCCAGCAGATGTGTGGCACAGCTTCCTGCAGCAGAGCAGATACCACCCACTTCCCTCACATGCTTTTTGTAGACTGGGAGAACATTTGCTAGCTTCCAGCCAGCAGATGTGTGGCTTCCTGCAGCAGAGCAGATTACCACCCAGGGCCATCGATTCTAAAAGCAGAACCACCGAAGAAAGTTTCAAGCTCTGAAGACTCTTTTATTCCCAAACCACTCACTCTTCATCAAACAGCCCAGCACACCTTGGTAGGGTCAAGTGCTGCCTTACTTTGACATGCAAAACGCCCATCTCTTGAGTGAAGTGAGAGCAGTCACACTGCTGGCTCTGAAATCAGCCATCAGGGGCTTGCTGCACACAAGCCAACCTCCCGTTCGCTCTGGTGACCTGAGGAGACTCTCACTGAACCAGAAGTATGGAAACACAGACTCACCTCTCCTCCAAACCTTGTCTTTCCTAGAGCTGGAATGTGCCACAGCAGCTGCATGAGTTCCTGTGCAGGGAAGGTGGGTGCAGGACCCACGTACAGAAAGGGACTCACCTGCTCCTTTCTCCAGATGTCTCCCCATTCACATGCACTGAAAAATGTATTTTTGTGCAAACAAAACTCAATTTCTATTTCAATATGGGTAAGATCAGGACTAGTCCTTAGATGCCATGTTCCACCATATGCTCAGCAGCCTTCTCAGTGCAAAACTGGTCGCACAGAAGGAGCTCAGCAGCAGAACTCGTTCCTATGATGTCCCCACCCTCTTGCTGACTCCTTCCCTTTCTCCATCTGCATATTTTGCAATCCAGCAGCCCCCTCCACAGCACATTCCCTCTGCATTGCTGGCCCAAAATTGTGTAAATATTCTCTATTGCATCATCTGGAAGTTCTCAGACTGCTGCAATTAGTCATCCAAATACTCTCGCAGATTAATGGCCTGTCAAGGGGTTGGATTTTCCTTCTTGTGAGGAACCTTACTGAAGGTTCTCCTACTCCTGGCTGCTTCTTCAGGGTCCACTCTGCCAGAAACACTGAGATATTTGAGAGAGCATTTTTGGAGGTAACTTCAAGGCTAGACCAGGAAGCACAGGATATTTTGCAAGAAAGTTCAGTGTTACAAAACTAATGCCCAGTTCCTGGCAATGAAGTGTCACACAGACAGTGGAATCTTGGCTATTTTAGGGACATCAGTCAGAAGATGGTGAAAGTGAACAATGGGGAAGGAAGACTTTTGCACTATATTTTTTGCCCTGATTTTTGCAGATTTTTTGTGTGGTTATCTTCCCATCTACCCAGGGAGATGTCCAACATGGGGGAGGAGGGCAGCAGTGCTTAAGGATCTATAAAGAGACAGAAAACAGGAGAGCTCTGAATTAACTGAGATGCATCTGTTCCAGCTTGTACTGTACGTTGAAACACAGCTCTCTTCTTTATGCCTTGCCTCTCCTAAAGCAGTCAACAGCAGAAAGACTAAAACCATCATGTGTGCAGCACCTCCCCATGAGTGTGTTTTAAAGATGGAAGGTAATGAAGTCCTGGCTGAAGGGAAGGAGGAGCCAGCCACTGCACACTCAGTGGCAGGCAGTTCTGTGGGAGGGCTGAGTGTGATAACATCAGGGCAGGTTTGCATCCCCTGGGCACAAAGTACCTGGGAGTGCTGGTGGACAGCTGGTGAACATGAGCCAGCATGTGCCCAAGTGGCCAAGAAGGCCACCAGCATCCTGGCCTGGGTCAGAAATAGTGTGTCCAGCAGGAGCAGGGAAGGGATCGTGCCCCTGGACTCAGCACTGGGGAGGCCACAGCTTGAGCACTGGGCCCAGTTTTGGGCACCACAGGATAAGAAAGGCATTGAGGGGCTGGAGCAGGTCCAGAGAAGGGCAGTGGGGCTGGTGAGGGGTCTGGGGAACATGGCTGGTGAGGGGCAGCGATTGTTTAGTCTGGAGAAGAGGAGGCTGAGGGGAGACCTCCTTGCTCTCTACAACTCCCTGACACGAGGTTGGAGTGAGGTGGGGGTTGGTCTCTTCTCCCAAGGAACTAAGATGAGAGGAAATGGGCTGAAGTTGCACCAGGGGAGGTTTAGGTTGGCTGTTAAGAAGAATTTCTCTCCTGGCAGAGTGCTGAGGCCTTGGCCCAGGCTGCCCAGGGAGGTGCTGGAGTCACAATCCCTGGAGGGCTTCAAATAATGTGTGGAGGTGGCACTTGGGGACATGGTTCATTGGTCATGTTATTGTTGGGCTGATGGTTGGACTTGATGATCTTAGAGGTCCTTTCCAACCTTTATGATTCTATGATTTGTTGTAAGAAGGACGTAAGAAATGTTAGGACATCCTTTCATTTTCTGAAGGTCTTCTGCTGAATATAGAATGATGTTATCATTGCCAGGCAGGCTAACAGCCAAATTCCTCCCTCTGCTCTTACATCACACACAAACGATCCAAGGTGTCACACCACTGGAGGGAGGAACAAGTCCCTGCCCTCACTCACTGCACAGGATGTGAAGAAGGGAGTGAGCTGGGCAAGGACCAAGCCGTGCGAGATGGAATCAGCCAGACCAAGGGTCCAATTATGGAGCAGGGACTCATCTTTCTCCCCATCATCCTGGGAACTCTGCTTGCTACACACAGCTGGGCAGCCCTTCTGACAGCCAGAATCCCCACACAGCACAGCTGCTGTGCAGCCAGGTCCCCAACTCCACTGCAAGCAGAGTCAGCTCTTAGATAGTTGTCCACTTGCCTCGCCTCCACGCTGCACCCAGACCCTGGGTGAAAACCAGTCAGGAGGATCCTTCGTGCCTGGTTGTGGACATCATCCATATGGCAGCCCTCCTTCAGGGCTGGGTTTAACCCCAGCACTTCAGGAGGAGAGCCTCTCTCTCCTCAGATCTGTGACAAGGAGATGCAAATATGCCCATGTGCTACAACCTACCGAGTGGTTTATTGCAAGCCAAAATGAAGAAGCAGAGAGAAAAGTAGAAGTAAAAGGCAACATTCATATGCACCTAACTGAGGAAAAAAACACATCAGTGAGGATGTAACCTCAGTGTTAGATCAACCAGAGCTTTAAAAAAAACTTTTGGCAAGGATCCTGGATGGAAGGTTTTCATGGCTGTATCATGGGAAGATCCCTTTAGGATCACTTGTGGTGACAGATAAAACCAAAATGGGTGGAATTTAAAGGCTATTTTTGCCAATAAAGATTTCTGGTGTGAGGTCCAGTAAGAGACTGCAGAGTGCTGAGCTGTCTGTCTGCTCACAAGTGACCTGGAGGATGAGCTGCTCTGTGAACATGGAAAGCAGTAAACCCAGGGAGACTGAATCTCAGCTGTACACTTTAGGGACTCAAAAAAAGATATCAGGCCCATGGCATGAAAGCACAGGCTGAGAGAACAACAGGGCTGGAAAGGGTTATGGAAGAAATGAGCAGACAGAAAGGAAAATGGTCTTGTGATGACCTACAAACACAGAGCATATCTCTGAGAGGATGGACGAGTGGCATCCCCAGCCTGCCCTGCTCCACTTGCTCCGGCAGCACGTGGCTACACCCTTGCTGGCCAGCCCTTGCCATGTTGGCCAACTGCTCGTGCTTGGGTCCCAGTCCCTTTGGGAGCTATGAGCCCACTCTGCTCCCTGACAGAGCTTTCTTGGAGGCCAGATATTTGGGGTTGGCCTCAGGGGTATAGAGCTGACACTTCAGACTTTGTCTTGCAATAAAGTGAAAGTGCCCAGGCATAAATTATGGTTGTGGGGAATGATACAACTTTCATGGTGCAATGCTCAAAACTGGTTGGTTTTTTTTTTAGTAGTCATAAATCCACATACACATCTTAAATATTGCTATGCCACAACAACAGAAAAAAAAAAGATGTTGTCATGGCAAATTTTAAGTTTGCTGAAGGAATATTGCATTTAACTCAGATTCTAAGAAAGCAACTGCAAAAGCTTTTGATTTCTTCTTAGTTTGGTTTATGTGCAGGCTGAACTTCAGAAAAAAACAACCAGTGTTTGACTTTTATACAGCTGCCCTCACTGAAGTGTTCCTGCACTCAGCTATTCAAACAGCAGCATCAAGAAGCAGGCTGTAAGTACTGGTTGGGGTTTTTTTCATATGGAGAGAGGTTTCTCACTGCTGCATGGAGGCAGTTTGTACTCAGAGCCAGAAGCAAGTTCCTCCTGAGCAGCATCCACGTCAGGCTGTCGGGGGTTAAGGGGAGTCTGTCCACAGGAACGTGTGTGCCATGGGCCTGGGGGGTGCAGGGGGCAGGACGTGGACTCCATCCACTGTCCCCTGGTGCCTGGGGTGGCCCCACAGAGCCCACGGGAACCGTGTCTGAGACTGGGCAGCGTTGGTGTCAAGGCCCAATACTCCTTGTCTGCAGGGCTGCACCTGGGGCCAGGGCGTAGGGGGTAAGCTGGAGGGGGTGAGCTGCATCTGTGCGTGCAGAACTGCCCAGCTAAGAGCAGAGTTCTCCCAGTTCCACCTGGGAAACAGCTCCCAAAAGGGCAGGGCAGTGGTGCCCTGAGGAGGTGGGTTCTGGGGAGCAGTGGTGCACCGAGTCTCTGCCAAGGAGGACAGGCAGAGTTTGTTCTGCCCACAGAGAACCCATTTCACTCCCAGGTTTGTAACCAGAGGGGGAAACTGGCTGTCCAAACAGAGCCTCCCATGCTGTAGCACTCCTTCACAGGAACAGAAACAACATTCAAGCCTGTGGGAAATAAACCCACTCCAAGCCTGCACATGGTTCTGCCCTCACACCCCTCTCATGGGGCTCTGGGATTTCTGAGCGTGAGGGGAAACTCCAGAAGATCTTTAGCCTGGTTTTGCCCAGGCAGTGGTCAGGGTTAGGCTGTGCTGGGTGAACAGGAGATGCCTTTGACTACTTTACATAGTCCAGATGAAACGAAATGCTTGCAAACCACTAACAACAGTGCAACCTTCTCTTAGGGCCTCCATCCAGTACATCACCCCTAGGACCTCAGAGCTCTCTGGAGATCCCAGGTGGGCCCAGCACCAGGGCACAGAAACTCTGCTGTGTTGGTGCCAGCAGGCTGAGGGATGGGATCCTTCCCCTCTGCTCAGCACTGGTGAGTCCACACCTGGAGTGCTGGGTCCAGTTCTGGGTTCCTGTGTACAAGAGAGACATGGACCCACTGGAGAGAGCTCAGGGAAGGACTGCAAAGGTGAGGAAGGGGAGAGAGCATCTCCTGTGTGGAATGGCTGAGAGCACTGGAGCTGTTCAGCCCAGAGGAGAGAAGGCTCAGGGGGATCTTATCAATGTATACCTGAAGGGAAAGTGTAAAGCAGAAAGTGCCAGACCCTTCTCAGTGTTGCCCAATGCTGAGATGAGATTCTTAAGCACAAGGAAAGGGTTTTTAGCTGTCAGACTGAGTGCTGGAGCACGTTGCCCAGAGAGGTTGTGGGGTGTCCAAGCTTGGAGATACTCAAAAGCTGACGGGCCATGGTCCTGAACAATCAGCTGTGGTTGACTCTGCTATGAGCAGGGAGGGGTTGGACTAAGCCAACCTCAGCCGTGCTGTGATCCCTCCAGCTTCTGCTGAGGTGCTGAGACAAGGCTTTACAGGACTTCTCAGGCTGCAGTGACACGTGCCTTCCCTGGCAGTGTCCTGGAGCTGATTTACAGGTATAACTAGTACAGAGCCATGGTCTGGTTCCCCACTCTTCTCTCACCCTCTAACCCCTGCACAGCACTCTGCACCACACTGAGGGAGAAACAAGAAAATACTTCATGGGAATGGCCAAGCACCGTTTGTGGCTGTTGGACAGGTCAGGAGGACCCCAGGGGTGTCTCACTCCTCTGGGACAAGGACAGTCCTGGCCACTGACAGGATCTGACATGATAGGGCACTCTGGCCGTGGTGTGTGGGGTTGGAGAAAGTAAGTTCAAGTGAAGGCTTCATCTGCCTCCTTGCTCTGCATTTTGTTCCCTCCTGAGGCAGAGCATCAGCAGTCAGCCCGTGCCCTGCACCCTCTGTGTATCTACGGCTGGGTTGTGAACGTGTCCAGGAGAGGTCAGCCCATTCTCACCCAGCCAGCCCCAGGGACGGCAGAACGTTGCATGCCCAGCAGAGCAGAGCTCCAGCCTCGGAGGGCTCAGGCTCTGGGCTGGGAGAAGCCCCTGGGCACTGCTCAGGACAGTGGGTGGTGGCAGTGACTGACGCTGCTGCTCCCCATCCTGCCCCCCTGTTGCTGATGGCTGCACAGAGGGGCACAGCAGGGCTTCAGCTAATCAGTCGGTTTTACTCCTGGGACTGACAGAAACCAGTGAAATTAGAAATGCCTGCTGCAAACTCTCTCCCAGGCTCGGCAGCCTCCAGGGCCGGGGGAGGAGTGGGAAGAGCCCCAGGGCAGCAGGGTTGGTACCGGCACCCCCAGCCCCGGGCAGCCCCTGC
>NW_008606247.1:0-24354 GCF_000691845.1 Merops nubicus | reverse complement strand
CCGGGCGGCTCGGGGGGGGCACTGGCAAAGCGTGCCAGAGTGGGCACCCCCACAACACCTGCCCTGGCTCCCTCTTCCCTCTGCTAGGGCAACTCTTTCTCTTGCTGAAAGCCAGGCAGAGACCAAAATAATCAGCAGTTTGGAGCACACCGTCTCTCTTGTCTCCAAGGAAACTCTGTGACTATGTTCAGCACAAAGGCAGGAGGATTTTCAGGGAGGGAAGCCTCCACAGGTAGCAGCAGGGAAGCTCCCTAAGGGGGAGATAAAAGAGGCACGGCGAGGGGGTACTGATCTTGCCAAGGGGGACAGCTTCTGGTGCTGGGTCACCAGGTGAGAGGGCAGAAGTTAACCTCTCCATATTTTCGTGGAGGGAGGGAGGGAGGTCTCAGTGTGTGAGGAAGGGGTGTCCCAGGCTGCTGGGGGAAGGCAGGCAGGGCCACGTCCTGCCCTCGGCACTCTGCTCAGTGGCCTGACAATTGCAGTCAGCAGCTATCAAGCCCTGCTTGCATTTGGGCAGATCATTGGCACTCCAGAGCAGGAAGCCACAGTCCCTCCACCACCAGCTGAGTCAAACAGGAGCTTTGCAGGGACCACCTTGGAAAGGAGAGGAAAGGAGGAGTGGATGTCTCAGCTCCCACCTCATTCCCCCATCAGTGCCCATGGTCAGAAGCACTGACTCCAGACACTGTGGTGTGAGCTGTTCTTTCTCAGCCAGGAGCAGGACAGAGGAGGGTCACAGAGCCCCGTGCCTGGAGGCATCCTCACCCCTCATGCTGTAGGATCCTTTGCAGCCTGGCCCATTGCTTGCCCTTGGGAAGGGCAGTACAAGCTGAAAGCAATGCAGCTGAAGTGCCTATGCTGAAAATTTCCTTCCACAAGCCCAACTGGGGTGAACTCAACAATCTTTGTGTTGCTATAGCAGCCCTGGCAGGGCTTTCTGCTCAGTGAAGTGCGAGGGCATCTCTGCATTCCACTCGCTAGCTGGCAGCCAGCTCCCTCCCAGGCAACTCCTACCATGACAATGGACCCAGGAGAACAGATCTGCCCAGGGTCCAGCCACTGACCCATCTCTGTGTGAGAGCCTTGGGGGGAGCAATCTGCAACGGGCAGGAATTCCAGCCCAGCCAGGCTCTAGTGACAAGGTGATCACCAGCTGATTAGCTGCTTTGGGGCCCAAGTCCTCCCCAGTGCTCCCTACTCATGCTAAGGTCCTGTGGTGAGGTTGTCTCTCTCTAGCTGCCCACCAGGCACTTCACCGCAGCCTAGAACATACAGTGCCACTTTTAAGCACTCCCCTCCAGGCAGTCCCTTGTCCTAAAGCAGGGTGAGAGATATATCCCTTCCCTGTTGCTCCCTCATGCACATGCCCAACGAAATCTCCTGTCCTGCTCCAGCCCCTGGACCTCACATCACCCTTACTCATGCACTCAGATTTGCTGACAAAACCACTCACCTGCAACAAGAGCTGGTCCTCAGGCAGGAAGGGCAGCGGGTCTCAGTCGTCTCAGGGGATTATTCTGGGTTGTTTCGTTCTTTAATTCTTTAGCTCAAAGGCAGGATGCAGGATTTTCTCCTCAGAAGGGGAGAGCATTAGCAGAGAGCTCTGAGCAGTACCTCCTGCGAGAGGAAAGGAAGACTGTGATATGCTGAGGATACATGGCAGCAGGGGGTGGGGAGTGGCATGTAGGAGGAGACTGAGAAAATCTTCGATGATTGCAGGAGACCAGAGGGCAGAGAGCACCTGTCCCCGTGGTGCTGCACGCTGCATCCAGCACTACCACGGGCTTTGCACTTTCTGCTGCCCCCTCACCCAAGCTGCGAGGAGCAGTATCAGAGAGCAGGGCAGGCTGGTCGGGGAGAGCTGGATCTCACCCCCAGCCCACTCCCCCTCAGCCCGTGCCCTCTGCGAGGGGGCTGTGTGCAGAAATCCACCCAGCAGCAGCTGGACACACTGAGCGGGCAGGTCCTCCCCAGGCCGCTCTGTGAGCAGCACCTCAGAGATCCAGACACAGCCTCTGCTTTGTGCAGCAGCTGAGGGCTGGGCGTGTGTCCGTGCCCAGGTGCTGGAGTCTCCTGCTGGGTGCCAGGCAGGGCAGGAGGAAGAATCGACCCCCTGAGCATGCAGAGGGCACACGTTAGGAATGGAGCCTGTCAGGGAGCCAGGCTCTGCTTTCAAGGAAGTGGACAAAGCTTCCACTGTCTGCTCACTGATCTCTTAAAAACTGATTCATGCTGCAGTTGCTTTGATAGAATTTCCACATTTCAAAGTTCCCATCAATGCACCATCCAAAACCACAGGTCAGGTTTCAGGTGTGAGCAGCATGCAGCCCGTGCTGGGCCCAGAACGGGGCAGAGTGAAGAATTATATCCAAACCCAGCCCCCAGCACGAAGGTACAACAGCAGCTCTGCTTCTTCCTACCAAATACATGACTCATGGGGATGTGGCAGTTGTTCCCTGGCTGCAGCCCTCTCCTTCATTCAGGTGTCACCAGTGCAGGGGTTCTGCTGCAGGCTCCAGCTTCAGCACTAGCAGCCAAGTGTTGTGTCTGCAGCTAGAACTTGCCACAGGGTTTGAATTCATTCAGCAAGGGGTAGGTCAGAACCAGAGTGCCAGGCTCATCTGACAGAGTGCCCTGGAATGGAAATCCCCCCGAGCCCTGTGTCCACCTCAGAGCCTGTGGGAGAGGAGAGCTGAACCTCTGCAGCCCCGATCACAGAGCAGTCCCCAGTACCAATGGCATCCACAGACGTGAACCAGAGAATCACAGACTCCTTTAGACTGGAAAAAGGTCCAACTTCACTGGGCGGACCATTTGGAGCCTAGGGTCTTGACTGTCCCTGTCATTGTCCCTTGTTTTAACTTGCTCCACCAGCCAGGCCAGCACAGACACAGCCCGTGGCTGCACCAGGAGACAAGGACACACCCCCTGCCCCAGCACATCGCTGGGTCCCACGTGTCTCCATCGCTCTGGAGCTGGAGGAAGTGGCACTGATCTTCCTGTGAAGGCTGCACGAGTTCAGGGAGGTCTCAGATCATGCAAGTGTCACCTGGAGACTGGAAACCCAACCCCTGTGCCCTGCAAAGTTTCTGTTATCTTTCCAGCAAAGCACATACTGGAATGGGCTACACAAGAAGGTAGTTTTATTCCAAAATTAATGTCTCTGGTTAAGGACAACAGACTCCAGTGCTCTGCCTGCACCATGCACACAAAACTCTCCTGCAAAAACGTGGCAGGGAGCCAGTCCAGCCACAGAGGGCAGAGGAGGTGGCTGATGGCAGCACAGCCTGGCACACGCTGGTCTCCCTCGCCCTTTCTGCTGGGTCCCAGAGAAAGGACATCTCCTCTTCCTCAGGTCCTGCTTCTCTCCTTAGGGGACACCCGCCTGCAGTGTCCACGGGAGGCTGGGTGCCCTGCAGCACAGAGGGGCTTTCTCTGGACAAGTGCACTCCTGATGCTCCCTGGAGAGGGGCAGAGCTGCTGTGCACTGGGGCAGCCTGCAGCCCCTCCACACTTCTCCCTGAGCCTACCTCAGGAGAGCATCTAACAGTGAACAATTGCCCTTTTCCCCTTCCTGTGCCTGTCGTTCAGCTTGGCTCCCAGAATCTGTACTAATTCATCCTCAGGTTTATACTCCTAAGCCTTTTTCACCAATAAACTCACAATGACAAACTCCTTAAACCTTCTGCTCCAGCAGCTTCTGCCATGTTCCGTTTGACTCACACCTTTGGTGACTTCCAGATACTTTCAAGCTGTTAAAGGCCACAGAGCAGCAGGCTGAAGGTGGAGAGCTCTGCTCCCTCAGGACAGAGCTGCCTGATGCCCAGGCAGAGTCTTTCCAGGATGGAGCAGTCCTTCAGGAACAAACCCCACGGTGAGCTGACTCCCCCAAGCCTCTCGTCTTTCTACAAGTGCCAGGCACATCTGAGCACCCACAGCACACAGAGGCCACATGATGCTGTAAATTATCAACAACAGGTAAAGAGGGAGCTGAGAATGTCACCCTGGTGAGAGGCAATGACAGCAGACAGGAGAACTGCACCTCATGTCACTTAGTCACTTTATAAAGGGTCTTCTGACGCTCTCCTGGCACAGCCATTTGGAGATAAGCAAAGGGCTTGTTGGGAAGCAGCCTGGAGTGCCTCTCCCAAATCGGGTCCCTCGTGATTTTCTCCACAAAGCACCTTTCAAAATTACTTCCTCTAATCTCACAAGCAGACTAAGAATGTCACGCAGGGCCAGGGCAGTTTGCTGTGCACCCACTCTCTCTTTAAACGTGCCCTCATTCTGCATCTCTGCCCAGCTTGGAAAGACCTCAGTCCTAAACAAGTGAAGTTCTGGGCAGAGGACTCACCAGACAGAGTTTTATAGAGGGTTTGTGTGTCTAAAAGAGAGGTTTGCAGGTCCAGTAGAACAACTACTTCTTTATCTCTTTGTTTTTTAAGAAAGGTATTGATTATCTATCGGATCTTTAAAAAAACAAAAGACCTAAAGATGGGCTGAGTGTTGATTCATAATGTAATGATAAAGGAAAAAGCCACACAAGAATCTCTGCCAGCATGCAGTTATGGCAAATCCAGTTTAGAATCATAGAAACAAAGACCCATTTAGGATGGAAAAGGCCTTTAAGATAATTGAATCCAACCATTAACCGAACTCCACCAAGTCCACTGCTAACCCATGTCCCTCACACCACATCTACACAACTTTTAAACGTGTCCAGAGATGGTGATTCAACCACTTCCTGGGGAGCCTTGTTCAGGGCTTGACAACCCTTGTGGGGAAGAAATTGTTCATAATATCCAACCTAAACCTCCCCTGGTGCAATCTGAGGCCATCACTTCTTGTCCCATCCCTTGTTCCTTGGGAGAAGAGACCAACCCCCACATGGTTCCAACTTCTTTTCAGGGAGTTGTGGAGAGCCAGAAGGTCTCCCCTGAGCCTCCTTTGCTCCAGGCTCAGCACCCCCAGCTCCCTCAGCTGCTCCTCACCACACTTGGGCTCTAGACCCTTCCCCAGCTTTGTTACCCTTCTCTGGCCACGCTCCATCCCCTCAAGGTCCTTCTGGGAGTGAGGGGCCCAAAACATCCCAGGACTCGAGCTATGGCCTCACCAGTGCCAGCTCTGGGGGATGATCACTTCCCTAGTCCTGTTGGCTGCACTCTCTGATCCAGGCCAGGGTGCTGGTGGCCTTCTTGGCCACCCGGGCACACTCTGACTCACATTTAGCCACTGGTCCAGCAGCACCCCCAGGTCCTTTTCTGCCGGGCAGTTTCCAGCCACTCCTCCCCAGGCCTGGAGCATTGCCCGGGGCTGTTGTGACCCAGGGGCAGGACCTGGCACCCAGCGAGGCCGAGCTGGCTGCACACAGCGTGGACGAGGCAGTGAGGCTGCAGGGCTGGGTTGGGAAAACCCCAGCAGCTCCCTGTGTCACCATCCCACCATTTCACTGTCTTCCAATAACCACCTATTGCACCAGCCTTCTGAAAGGGCTCAGTCTGTCAGATCCGCTGGAAAAAAAACACATGAAGGAGCAGGTCACAAATTGCAGGTGTAGGTGTGGGCAGCCCCGTGGCCTGAACACGTCTGTGGCTGGAGGGATGTGGCTGAGCCCTCCTCACCTGGACCTTTCACAGGAACATTGATGTTTCCTGCTGGAGGGTACAAAGCCACTGGGATATTCCCAGCTGCCCACAGCAAAAGCTGTGGTTTTCCTGTATGTTAAGCAATCCTTCCACCCTTCCTTCCCTGGATTTTGCAGTTCCGTGGTCTTGTTCTCCTTGTTACAGTAACCTTAATTTGGGGGCTGGGATTAATTTTGTATCCTGCACAACTCACTTGGCCCAGGGAGCAGAGTCCAATTATGCAGCTGTGACCTTCATTCCAAGTTAGCAGAGTTTGTGCAAATGAAACTCCTTCGTGTTTCAGAGCTGCTCAAATAATGGAATTTCCTTCCTATGGGAAATGCCAATCTCTCAACGTTTATTTTTGCCCTATTTTGGAACAAAAAGTCAAAATTTCAACTCTTGCAACACGTGAAGTTCAGGATAATTCAGAAATGTTTTGGTCTGGACCGACTGATGTAAATCTACTCCTACCTGAGCTGGAATAGTTCTTCATGTGAGTGTCTCTCATAAATTTTCTACCTCTTTGGGTAGACAGCAACTCCCAGGATACTCAGCAGTGTCCCCAGCTGCAGTGGTGCCTCATCCTTGATGCAGCCTCGGGGGAGAGCAAAGGCCAAGGAGAACATGGCCAGGAGGGCTGGAGCTGGGGCTGCTTCTGACAGCACCTGCCAGGACATTCTGCATAGAATTTCAGATGAGACAATGAAACAGGGAAAGTGATATTTAAAAATTTGTCTATCTAATGAGAAAAATTATGACCCCAAATTTCTGACCCGGGTAGTTTCACCTGATGAGTGAGACAAACTTTTGTGACCTCCTGAAGTGTCTGTCATTCGGAAATGCCCTTTTTCTCCTTGGTTCTGCTGAGGGTGTATGTGATTGAGATGTTTCAGCTATTCTGAATCCCAGCTCCTGCTCCCTGCTTCTCCCAGGTGCACAGGGAGCTTGGCTGCACTCTTCCAGGGGAATTCTGCCTCAGGAGGTTGTGGGAGTTGTTTTGTACCATTTTTTAAGAATTCTCTGTACACCACTACACAGGCCCAGCCGGCACAGACACCTAAGGTGATGCCTGAAGTCTTAAACTCATTTTGTCACACTGTTTAACAAACATTACTGACACTTCCACTGGAGAATTAACCCCTGCTCCCTCCCTGAAAGGTTCCCTGCTGGAAACTCACCCAGATTCCTCAGTAGGAAGCATTCAGCCTTCCCAGATCTAATCCACTTCTGACTCCTTCCAGCCCATGCCCCGCTGCTGGCACTCCACAATCCCCACCAGTTGCTCTGCCTAATGCATTTGAAAGAGGCTTAACTGATGTTTTATGCCATAAACAAGTTCTTTCTAAAGACCTTTTTTTTTTGCCTTGTTTTATTGTGTCTGTACATCTAAATCTACCCTGGTTTATATCTTACCCATGAGTTGGGATTGCAGCTTTCTTCCACGGCTTGTGCAGCACAGGGACAGTTCTAATGCCAACGTGGCACTGTTCTCTCCTTGCATTTCTTCCACGAGCAGCCTGCATCTATCCTTCCCTCCCACCACTGCTCTTGTCTCCTGCACTCTGTGCTTGGCTGTGCTTTGTAAGGCACAAAAGGCTTCCCCAGTTCCCAGGCTTGCAGGTTTTGCAGCTCTCCCCTGTTCACTGTTGCCCTTTCTGTGTGCAGGAGGGTTGCAGGACAGCTGCTAACAGCCACCAGCCTGGTTGTGTATTAGCACAGAGCTGGTGTCAATTGTTAAAATGGCCAGAAAATCACTCTCTGCTTCTGCAGTAGATCAGGCATAAAAGCAAAGTACCAGAGCTGTCTCTGTGCTCTGCTGACACTACAGCTGCCAACCAGCTCTTTCCACATGCTATGAGATGACTCCTTTTGCACCAGGCTGTTCTCTCACAGCCATTGCTCATAAGCTTTGACAGCTGAGTTCCAGAGGTGCCCAACTGCTCTGGCTGCTCCAGGGACAGATGTGCAGGATGTGTACCCTGGAGAACCCAGGGTGGATACGATGGCTGGGCCTTTCCCTGTCCCCTTCTCCACAACCCTATTTCTGCAGACTGCTCTCTGCTCAGCAAGCTGAGTTCAGGCTGGCAGGTCAGCTGGATGCCTGTAGCAGAGTGACATGAACGTGACCTGTTCTTATCCCTTCATCTCCTGCCCTATCTGATCTCGCTCCATTCCTTCTTAGTGATGCTTTTCAAGTAGTCAGGCTCAAATCTGAGGTGATTTCTTCCATGGTCCAGGGCCTTTTCTGGGGTGAGAGTCATAGAACCAAAGAATTGTTAGGTTGGCAAAGGCCTTTAAGGTCATCAAGCCCAACCATAAACCAAAGGCTGCACTAGTGGACAGAAATCATTCCTTGTTCTGAGCATGGTTTGCTTCTGCAGGTGAGACTCTGTGATACAGCACCTCCATGTACACCCTGCTCCACACCAACAACCTGAAGTGTCTGAACTGGCAATTAATTACTGCAGGGGAACGACTTGCGTGGCTTTGCCACAGCAGCATGTGACTTTTTTTTGGGCATCCCATATTAGGGAGTTGTACAAACTGGAGAAAGCCTAAAAGCCTGACTGTTGTTAGCTTGGTGTGAGACTACTGCAGGGTAAGTCTGCCTTCTCTGAGCTGGGCAAACAGGATGGGAAAGCTTTAATTCTGCTGCTCTCGTGATATATTTGTCCAAATTTAACTCGGCCCATTTTCTCTGGCACCCTCTGCATGGTATCACCACTGGCATTGTGCTCTTCTCCAGCAGCTCTCAATGCTGGATGTGTGTATATGCATTACAAGGACAAAAGGGACCAATTGTGATCATCTAGTCTAACCTCCTTTTTCAGGACAGGAATAGTCCTGTATTAATTAATTTTCTTTTAAGTAGAATATACTATTTAGAAAAATTTCTGTACCTGCATTACTCTCTTCTGGTGGGGATGAATTCACCACAATTCCAGGCAAATTATATAAGCCTGGGTCTACCTGACCCTGGAAATTATGCATGAGAATGAGGAAGGAGCAGTCAGCTGCTGCTGTAGAGGAGCTGAACTGAAATTGCTGCTGTTAATGGTAGTACTGACATTGGCACAGCAAGAGGCTGCAGCTTACTCAGGGTGGGTGTGCAAACACTCATGCACACAGGACCTGCAGACACAGTCTGAAGAGACTAAAAGGCAAATGAGATCTGGCATATGAAAAGCTTAGTCCAGGTGGATGATCCTGCAGTAGTCACAGGAACAGCAGCACCTCCAGGTTTCCTCGAGATGACCCCTCAGATCAATGCTTGCCTCAGCATAGATTCATCTGGTTCCTCCTCTTCACCTCTCAAGTGAGAGATCTTAGACTACAGAACCAAGTGTTGTGTTGAATTCTGGGGTCTGGCTTAGCAATTTGCTCTCCACTGGGAGTCTCTTCAGTTACTCAGTGGCTTTCTGGAAGGAGAAGAATTCAAAACTACAGGACTTCAGAGACTGCAGAGCTCTAGGGGAAATCTGCACCCTTGGCTTTCCTTCACTGAATTGCAGAATCCCCTAAACCCTGCTGCTTTCAGGCACTCCTGATGGACTTTGTCTGTCATTGCCTCAAGTTCTCTCTATGAAAAGTGTGCTCTACCTCTTTCTTCTTGAGAAACTTCTGTCACTTTTTTTTCACAGCCCACTTCTGTTACATTTTTAGGCCCCTAATTTTGACAGAACATCCGTTCACGTTGGAGTATAGCTTTGTGGAAAGACCCCCAGGTGGAGAACTCAAAGGTTCCTGGATCCAGCAGACTCTTCTTACCTTCCCCACTGTGGAGCATCTCCTGGAAGCTGTATCAGGTACAGAATCTCCTCTCAAGAACAGTAGGTGATGTTAAATGCATCTTCTGGCCTAGCTGCTGTTGTAGTCAGAGAATGGTAACACATCAAAGTCGTATTTAGCTATCTGCCTGTCTTTGGGTCTTGTTCAGTCAGCAAGATCTCTGCCAGATCACTCTTTTATGGGTGTAAAGACACTAACAGTCTGAAGTCAATAACCCAGCTTTCACATTAGCAGTTAAACAGGTTGAACTCCACAAGCTTTCCACCTTCTGTTACCTCTCTGATCTCTTTGAAGTATTTCATGGGAACGTACTGAATGAAGTTTTTCAGCCTTCCCTTCCAACAGTTCCCCAGAGCTGGTGTCTCAGGGATAGCTTTGCCCCGTTCAGTGCTACAGGAGGGTCTGCTGGGCCCTTGCCCCACGACAGCTGCTCAGCTCTGGTGCCCGGCTGTCCCTGGCACACGTGGGGAGTGTGCACGGGCAGCCCTGGATCGTGACACAGGAGAGGGGCTGTGAGGTGGGTGTGGGGGTGTTCCCAGCCGGCTGTCCCCTGCCAGGACCTGTCACAGCTGTGTGAGAGCAGCCACACCCTGCAGGGTCCCCTCTGCCTCTGACCCCAGCGTCCTCGCGGAGTTCCCAGACAGGGCTTCTGTCCCCATCACCTACCAAGGACCACAGAGCAGACGGGTGAGGCGGCGGCCCTGCATGCCTGTGGGTGTCAGGCTGGGCTCAGGGGTGAGCAGGGCCCGAGTCCTGTGGGTGTCAGGCTGGGCTCAGGGGTGAGCAGGGCCCAGGTCCTGTGGGTGTCAGGCTGGGCTCAGGGGTGAGCAGGGCCCAGGTCCTGTGGGTGTCAGGCTGGGCTCAGGGGTGAGCAGGGCCCGAGTCCTGTGGGTGTAAGGCTGGGCTCGGGGTGAGCAGGACCCGGGTCCTTGCACGGAGGAGCCTGGAGTGGCTGCACGCTGTCAACAGAGGCAACGCAAACTGTCTCACAGCTCATTACAGAAACTGAGCCGAAGGGAAGGCACGTTCCCCGTTTATCAGGCCACCTCCTCTGTGAGCTCTCTGATCTACTTTTTCAGTGATTGTTCCTGACCTAGGAGAAGCCCCTGAGAAATCTCACAGTTCATAGCCCGCAGCTAAACGGGCATCCACGAGCAGCCACGGTGGGGAGCCGGGAGCGTGACACACGCAGCCTGACTAACCAGCTGGAAAATTCCACTGGCTGCAGCCTGCTGGAGGGCCTGGGGGGCAAATCCTGCCAGCTGGGCTCCCCTGCTCACCAGGCTGCTCCCGTCAATTCGGCCCGTTTGCCAGGATACCTGCACTATCTCCTCAGCCTCTTTCAGCACTACGATAAGAAGTAGCTCTGGACAAGTGTCCTGCCTGCTTCACTCTGCTTTGTAATGTTTATTTTTAGTGCTGCTGATGGTCAACACAGAATGACACAAAGGGTGAGGAGGCTCCAGAACAGGGACACCAGTAGAACTGACCCCTCCTCCAGCTCTGGCCAAGCTGAGCACAAGAAACCCATTCCTCTCATGCTTTTGCTCCTTGCACCTCTGCTAAGTGGCCAGCTCTAGACAACCCCTCCTCACCCCAGATGAACTCAAAACCTGCTAACTAGCACAAAATTGGTCCAAACAACTTACAGCGGTCTCTTCTTACTTACAGTCCACGAATCAAACCATGAACCATCAAGTAACACTGATAGATGCCAGCGTTTCAACATTGAAGGAGTCCTGACTGGCTGAGGATCTGACAGCTTTCATGTGCTCCCAGCTCCTCTCTCTCCCTCTGCCTTATTTCCACACATTTTCCCCTCTTCTTGGTGCATTCCCACCCGCACACAAGCTCTTACCTTCTGACTTTGCAGCCGTGCTCACTGTGGGTTTGTTTAATCCCCTGTTAGGAGGTGAGAAAAGCCTGCTGGTGTCTGGGCAGAACACCTCGTGCCACAGTGTCACTCAGGTCACCAGTGAACACCCTGTGCTAACCAATTGGAATAACTCCCATGGGAATTACACAGCTGTAAATCCTGGAAACTATGCTCCACACTTGGAAAGTGCTATTGCTGCTCTCCCTGCAATACTACACGATGAAATAATACAGAAACCTTTGGATTTAAGCAGCAAATAAAGAAGGAAACATTTTTCAGACTTTTCCCCCTAATACTCCCAAGCCATGGAGTGTCTCACTTGCACCTCACTGTTTTTGGTCCTGGGAGCACAAGGAAATGAAGAGCAAGTGGCTCCACAATTATCCAAGGGACCAAACGTCCACCTTGCAGCAGTAACATGCTCTTGGCACTGAGAAGAAGGGGAGAAAGGTGCAGGCAAGAAGCCTTTTACTTAGTTACTCAGTAGCAAGGTTATTTAGAAAGGCTTCAATTCCTTTATATGCTTCCCCTTATTCAGATTTTTAGATGCCTATATATCTATATATATGAGTTTCATCCACGTCTAAAACATTGCCTCAAAAAGGAGTTGAGGAGGGAGGTCTGTTAGCACTTTCCAGGTCAGCTAATTTCAAACACAGTATCAGAAAAGAGACTGAAATTTTAAAAAGTGATGCTTTCTCAGTCTAACCAGCACTTCCAGGCATCTAGTATGAAAATGAATTCTTGAGTTCTGGTTAAAATGGGTATCTTGCAGGGCTGTGGTGGAGAACATTGAAGACCAGGCTGAGTGAAGTGACACAAGAAGTGTCCTGCCTTTATTTACATGAAGCCCCAAAGCAAAGCTGCTTCTTGAAGGTCAGAAGTGTGTGAGCTGTTCACAAAACCTGGATGTACATAAATTTTTGTAAGAACAGATTATGTTAGAAATATCCTATACCCTCCTCACCTATTCCTGTGACAATGAGAAATGGCAAAACATGTCTGAAGATCAGAAATAAGAGCATTTCCTGGTCTTTGCAAGTCCCTTAGCACCTTTAATGCTTCCCTGGATCAGGAGGCCTGCCACGTTTGGGGAACTCCTGTATGAATAATAACTACATGCAAAATGAAGTAGCAATCAGCGTGTTACCTTCACAGGGCTCTCACCGTGCCTTCATGCTGCAGACCTGGGCTGAAGCCTCCAGGGAGGTGGGGGGAGCCCAGGCTGGCTCAGGAACTGACCTCTGCCTGCTCAGGTTGAACGACAGCATCTTCAAACCCCCAGCTGCAGAGTAAAGTCAGGCACCAAGCTCCTGAAGATGCAAAGAAACCTTTTGGAGAGGAGCAGTGAGTCACAAGCGTCACATCCACAGCTTGCTCCTCGTGCTTTCCAGTGCCTGTGAGTTGTGCTGGCCCCGTGTGCGAGGCCTCATGCCACCCCCCAGCACCCAGGGCTGGCAGCCAGGGCCAGCACCAGCTGTCTCCTGGCTGAGCCCTGTGCACAGGCAGCGTCAGGCCCTGGCAGGGCTCAGACCTCACTCCCTGGTGCTGGGAGGTGTTGGCAGAGGCTGCTGATGGCAGCAGGAGCTGCTGGAGGAGAGAAGCAGAAAGATGCCAGGAGTCCTGAAGTAAGGTTTTGGAATGCTGAGAGCTGAGGGAGACAGAGCTTGTCCTGGGGATAAAACCGACTACAAGTGGTGATAGTGCTGTCTGCTACCAACAGTGAACCATTTGCAGAGCCAGAGCACAGGAGGACCTTCTCAGAGCACAGGAGGACCTTCTCAGAGCACACAGCCATGTGCTGGAGTCCAAGGAGAGGCCACATGAGCTCTGTCCCCAGCCCTGGACAATACAACAGAGCTGTGAGTTCAGCACAGGGCTGGTGCTGGTGCTGTGCCTGCTCCCCCATCCGACAGCCCAGGCTGGCCCAGCTGCAGAGCTGCTCGCCATGGGCTTGCCCTTGCACGGTGCTGTGTGGCTGCAGACACACCAGGAACGTGCTCCAGGACCTTTATACCCCACACACCAGGGTGCAGGTTGCTTTTGTTTCAAGAGACACCACCCCCCCCAGCTCAGGCTGCCTTGGAGGCACCACAAAGGGCTCCCTGAAGGTGGGAAACCTGCGATTGTACCTTCAAAGTGTGGAGCAGCATTCCCAGGATTTACAGCTGTGTAACTCCCACGGGATTTACTCCCATTGGTGGGATCTTTCTGGAAAGGTTGTGCTGTGCAGCAGGTCACCCGTGGAGGCAGGCAGCACATCTGAGCCCCAGCCAAGAGTCCTGCACAGCCAGGGGCTGCAGCACAACCCCCCACGCCCTGCAGCATGGGGAGGGCAGGTGGAAATGCTTGTCAGCAAGTGCTCCTTTCTCCTGGAGTAAGAATGAGAATTTCTGTATCTACAGTGAACGGTCATCTTCGAAAAATGCAAGAATACTCTAAGATGCCAGAACTGTTTCAACAGAGAAATCACCTTTATTGCAACATGCCTTTGAGAAACACCTGTATAGAGAAATGATTTTTCTTTTTCTCCTCCTTCCAAAACAACAACTATCTTACTCATATCTTACTAGAGGTTTGGTTTGGTTTGATTTTTCTGTGGGAAGTTATAGATCTACCTCTTACAAAGCCAAGTTTGGAAGTGCCTGCTTGCTCTGCAACAAACACATTCACAAGAGCTATAGAACATCTGGATTCAGGTCTCTGCCCCACCTCAGCAGGATCCAAGCCCATGTTTCCAAGGTGTAAGCTGCCTAACAGGTTTTTCCAGATGCTGAATGTTCAGGGTCCCTGGCTGGGTCCAATGCAGTTTGTGTAGATACTATGTGGTAAAGAAGAGGCAGAAGGGGCTGGCAGATGCCTGCAGGACACAGCATGGACTCAGCAACCCTGAACTAACACAGAGGAAGAAATGCCAGCACAGATTTGTACACTATGGATATACTCATGGGGAAGCCACTGAGACCAGCCCAGCTTGAGTGAACAATTGAAAATTCTTCTGTCTTTCCTCATGGGTGATGCTTTCCAGTTCCTGCCTTCTCTCAACTTTCCAGTTGTTCTACATCTTTTATGAAGTCTGTAGCATCTACACAGGGATGCAGAACCCAAAGCAGAGTCTCTTAGGTAATTAGAACAGAATCAAAAGCTTGCTTTACTTTGCTTACCAGCAGCATTTCAGATCTCCTCAGGATAATTTTTTTGCAGTAGTGCCTGTTCCATACCACAGTGATGATCCTGTAACAAACCAACGAGACTCAGGAATGTCTTAATTCTCAAATTCTCCTGCAGTCCTCTCAGCAGTATAAGTAAAGAAAGCTGGGAAGTTTTTTTTCTGTCCTTTATCCACTGTTTTTTCTGACTTATACTACACTTTGTATCATAGATGCACCAAGAAAAAAGAAGGATGTGAAGGGTGGGTGGAATGTAACTCTAGAAAGACAGGGGGAGATCACCAATCTTAATTGCTTCTCAGCTAATTTGCAGGAACCAGTTTCCACAGACCTGAGCTCCGCTGGGTGAAAGCCAAGGAGTAACCTGCCATAGATACTCTGCACTTTCCTAGCCTGCCTTCATCACAGCCACATCATTTGCAGCCCTCTTACCCCCATCAGGATCACACTGTCAGCAAGGAAGGGATGGCTCAGCTCAGCACCTTTGTACTTGTAATTATTTTAGGCCAGGGAGGGAGAGAAGAATGGTGCCTGGGCAAGGTCCACCAATGCCCATGTCTTACACACCTCAATTCCCACTTGAGACATTTCCTTTCTGGTTTTAGAGTTAAGTCTCAGCAGCATGGTCCAGCTCTACATAGCTTTCACAAACACAGTTCCTGTGGCTTTGATCTGCTCGGACCCTGAAGGATCTGTTTGTGCCTCATGTTCTCACCAGCAGAAAGGCAACAATGATCTGAATGCCATTTGCAAAAGATGCTCACTTCTGCTGGCTTAAACCAAGAAAGGTTTGTCTGCTGGAGACTGATACTGGACTTCTGTGGAGTATTACTGTGAAACTCAGTGTGAGGTTGTTCTGCAAAGCTGAGGGAGGAGGCTGACACCACTGACTGAACTTCAAAAGTTCTCAAAGTTTTTGTTAAAAGAGATCAGCAAAAGTTTGTTCTCTTTGGGCTTATTTACATCGAAATCCACACTTCCATCTTCCAGGAAGCTCTTTTTGTTGTACAGAGAGAGTTGCCTCCTCCACGTAAACCTCACAACTGGAAACTGGTGTCACCCCCCCTGGCATTTCCTTGGCACAACCTGCCTTTAACTGAGACGGTGCCCAGCAGATGAGCTGCAGAAGAACCAGACTCAGGCAAAGGGGTGAGAAGGTTCATCTGCAGCATGTGAGGGGAGCTCCACTGCATGTGTGGCTCTGCAGGGAAGGAGAGCTGCTGAAGGTGCTGATATGTAAAGCGTGTCACTTTATAATGTGGGTGACTGATAGTTACTGAACTGCTGAGATAAGGGCATCCTTGCTCCAGAATCAGTCCCTGTAGCTGCTCTCCTTCCTCTGGGTCCCAGACAGGAGAGCAAAAAGCTGTCCTGGCACTCAGGTGCAAGCAGCTCCTGGGGTCTAACCCTGCCATCCTCCAGGAAAGCCTATTCCATCTTTTGAAGCCTTTCAGAAAGCTTTGGCAGAGCTGAGGGGCTCTCTGGTGCTCACGGGTCTCTGCAATGGGCCCAACTTTTTGGCTGCAGACCCCTCCTCACAGGGGCAGGTCACAGAGCCCAGCTCAGCTCCCTGAATGATGCTGTTTCCTGGCAGAGGTGGCAAATGCAGTGTCCCTGGTTTCTCAAGTTTCCACTGGCCAGTCCAGGAGCACAGGGTGTGTTTTGGGCAGGAATATTTGGTGCCATCCACCCTGGTCCCTGTGAGGTGCCTGCATTATCCCGGGTAGTGTGTTGCTGCCTATGGCCCTGACTGGCCCCACAGTTTTGTGTGTAGGGTGCTGGAGACAGTCCCAAGCTGTCAATGAGGCAGGAGGTGGTTGTTTGTCTCGTGCCACTGCAGGACTCTGTCATTATTGCCTGTATCCTTTTCCTGTGCAGCTCTGGCACGTGGATGTCTCCCCACAGCCTCTCCAGTGCCCCCCTGGGCAGTGCCTCCTGCAGTCACCCCACAGGGCAGGAGTGCTGGTGTAAGAGCTGGCAGGAGCAGTGGAGGGAGACTTCTGGTAAGCTGTCTGGCCCCTCTGCCCCTGCCCTCTCCTGTAGCCATAGAGAACATGGACTTGGTCAATGAGGGCAGGCATGCTGCCATCCCAGTGCCTTGGGATCTTCCCCTTGACCTCAGCATCCCCAGTGCCCTGCCCCTTCACGCTGTCCCCTGTGAGAGCACATCCCAGCTCACCCCCCCTGGCTGAGGAGAGGGTCGCTGTGCTGCCTCATGCCTCTCAGGGGCTAAACCTCACAGGGGCATTGACCAGGGAGGGGCAAGTCTGGGTTAGTGCTGGGAAGGCAGAAACACAGCAGCAGCCTGTGCTGACGTGTGGCTGCCCAGGGCAGGTCCTGGGGGAGGTCAGGGCTGCTGCAGGTGGGGGTTAACACGGGTGCAGTGCCCTGCTCAGCAGGGCCAGGGGACCAAGCACTCATCCTGAGCTGGAGTCAGACACGCTGGGTCCCTCTGGACAGGTCCTCAGCCAGATGCCTTTGCTTGCATGCTTCATGCTGAGCTTGCTTCAGATTTTTCTCTGACATCTTGACCCTAGGAAGGTGCCCTTTGGAATAAAAATTGGGATTCACCTAATCAGTGATTCCCCAAGTAAGCATTTGAACTGCCTGATCACAAACTTGTGGCAAAAATCCTGGTGGCTGATAACCCCAGCTGGCAACAGCCTTGGGGACAGACACTGACTGTGGGGTGCAACAGCACCACACCCCAAAGCTTTTATTCCCCCATTGGTTTTGATGACAATTTTTCAGTGCTAGGTTTTGAAGACAAGACAGGCTTCAACTGCTCTTGTTATGGGCAAAAAGGTTCCAGGCTGCTTGAGAATTTTTAAGAACATCACAGAGGTAAAGACAGAAGAGACCAAAGGTATTGACTGCAGGTATATCCACAAACTTGTCTCTGAAGTCATTTCCCTAGAGGAGCCACCTCCTGCTACACATCCTTTGCAGCCTGGGCACTATTTGCCACCAGATTTATGGCCTTTCTTTTGTGGTCTACTGGAGCACCTCTAAACTGAGGCTGAAATCCTGTAGTCTGGAGCTACAGCAGGGGCCATTTAGAGATGCTAAACAGAGAGGCAAGAACACAGTGAATTGTGTGATTCCATCAAAACCAAGGAAGTGAAAGTGTTTAGTGAGAAACTGAGAAATCTAAGTGCTTGCTTCCCCATCTAGTGGTTGTGTTCAGAAGGAAGAATGCTCTAGTGGAAATCAGCTGCTGGCCTCTGGAGGTTGGGGCTGTGTTCTTGCACCTTTGGGGGTCAACTCTGGGATCAAACACCATAAATGTGGCCTTGGGTGTTTTTGCATGTTGATCCTCCTCAGAGGGACAGGCAGCTGCAGTTATAACTGTGCACACCCTCTGCCCCTTCCACAGCTCATTTCAGACAGTCCTTTAAGAATGAAAGAGATCAAACGTGTCCCAGAGAGGTAGAGGTAGGGCAGGACATTTTGTACTCGGACTTGCTGCTTGAAACAAGGCTGGCCTCAAAGTTAGATCAGATTGGTCAAAAATTGGTCCAGTTGATTTTGAACCTCACCAAGGCTGGAGATTCACCACCTCACTGCTCTGTGTGCCAGGACTGCTCCACCACCTTGGGAGAGCACTTCAAGAAAACAAAGTCCTAGAAAGAAATGCTCTCCAGCCCTGTCAGAGGGTGGGGGGTAAAGCACCTCTGTGCTCACACACTGTGCTGGCTGCAGAGGAAGATGCTGTTTGCACTTCAGCTCTTGGTTGTGCCAGGCAGAGGCTCCGACTGCCAGGGTCTCCCAGCAGTGCAGGGAGGTGAGTGAGATTTCTAAGCCTTTTGGTTCAGCCCCTGAAGAGCCCTGGTTGTGGAAAGCCTTGCTCAGCCTTGCAGGCTCTGTGGTCAGGCAGAGCCCACGCTGCACCATGAGGACCAGCAGCACACCGAGCTGAGTCCTGGACCTCTGTGCCTGGAGAGGCAAGGCTCAGAAGCAGCATTCACATTGCAAGTGAATGAGAGATGTGAACTACAGAGCAGGAGCCCTTCTAAGGCACTTCTTTGTACCTGTGAGTGGGTTTAGTTCACCTTGCACACGTGCACTTTGCTGGGAGTGACCCACAAGCTGGAGGGACCAGCTTGCTTCCTGAGAGAGAACATCAGCTTTTCCCAGGAAAGCAGCTTCAGTGACCCCCCCAAGGCATTTTTAGGACTGTACCCACATGTCCTGTGTTCTGGAAGGTCCCTTCAGCCTCTCATGGCAAGCAACAACCGGGCCTTGGCAGCCTCCTTCTTGTTATCCCAGACCACCATCTAGTGGGTGCTGGTGATGGCAGCCCCAGGAGAGGCTGTGCCCTGCCCGTGGAGACCAGGCTGCCCTGCTGAGCTGAGCCACAGCCACGCCTGGGTGAGCAGACCTGTGTGCCAGCAGCATTCTAGAGTGTCACTCAGCTGGGCTCTTGGTTCCATGCACAGCCACTAACACAGACCCACTCCCCTCCGTGTCAGTGGGGCACTGCCCCACACTGTTCCTGGATCTGCAGCAGAACTCGGGTACAGTTCCTGGAAGCACCAAGTTCCCCAATATTCCCTTATTTTTATAATCCAGGTCCCACTCTGCAGCGTGGTGAGCACGTGAGTAGCTCCACTCATGAATCAATCCACTGATGGGACCTATTGATCCTTCCACCCCACCAGGTATTTTACCTTGTAGATTTTCTCTCTGAAATAATTGTGAATCCTTGCAGATGAGGATACTAAAAAGAACTGAATTTAGTAACAGCTTGAAAGCCTTCTGAAACTGTATCAGATGGCAGAGAAAAGACAAGGTGCAGGCTGTGTAGCTGGTTGGTTCCTCAGATGGGCTTCCTCAAAGCTGTCAGGAGATGACCTCTTTCCTTACAGCCAGAGAAAGATTGATGGTGTTCCTTCCTCAGGGAACAACCTATGGCTCAGTCTTCCCTAAGCAGGAAAGAAATGTGTCCTAAGAAATCACCCACTGAGTTAGAACCTCCCAAAACCTTCCTGGTGGTAACCAACACCACTGTCATGTTGTTAAACACATCACAAACAGCTTATGTACAACCATCAGTTTCCAGTGATGAACACCACCTCTGCAGCTGCAGGAGCCCAGAGCTCAGGCCAACAGACGTGTTTTCTTTATTTTACACTTCCCAGGAAGCCACTGTTTGTTTGTAAACCTGTGGCTTGGCAGCTGTTCAATAACCCAATGGCATCAACACAGCAGCTTCTGGCTGAGTCACGACACACAGGAGGTCTCAGCCACCACCAGAGGGGTCAGGATTCTAACAAAACTTTCTGAAGTGCATCTAGAGGACCCTTCTAGAAGCAGGAAGCTTGTCTCTGCCAGCTCTCTCATCCATGAGGAATGAGTTCTCTGAGAAATAACCCCCTCAGTGCAGGCACAGGTTAAAAAAATAAGTTTTCAACTGGATCAGTTCTGGCTGACTGTGACTAGACAGAGTCCTGGATAGAATTCCCAATTAATAATGGTCACTGTACCACTGACAACCATAGAAATGCTGGCAGCAGGAGCCTCTGGAGGCCTCTAGTGCAACCTTCTGCTGGAGCCAGGTCTACCAGCAACAGCAGACAAGGTGGTGCCTCTGCTGACCTGCATGGTGTGAGCATCTGGCAGGTACCTTCTTGTCCAGGGCACTGGCAGAGTGACAGAGTTGGAAATAAGATCATGGTTACCTGTGGTGCTGTCTTTGCTCCAGAGCTGTTCCCTTCCCTGCTGATGGATGCTCACAGCTACGGGCCCAAATGCCAAGAGACGTTATCCCACTGTGGAACACAACACTGTGTAAATCCTTCAGGGTCTCAGCCCATGCAAAGTCTCAGAAGTAGAAAGCCTTCAAAGAGGGTGGGTTGAGGTTTTGGTTGTGGTTTTTTTTTTTCTTTTTTTTTTTTTTTTGAGAGAGAGAGAGTTCAGCCATGGAAAAATATTTAATTTGTCAAAGTCATAGTGACTTTTAGGCCATGTCCCTTTAGAAATGCTGACCTAACAATAGTACTAATCAGAAAGTATGGCATTTATAGTATCTTAATGGCACGCACCCAAAATAGATTCTAGTTATATCAGCAAGTTGACAAGCTCACAGGGTACAGATAACTCTTGTAATTAATTTCTAAAAGTCACAGGAACTGTAAAGTTGGGGTGGGCGGGGTTTACTTTTTATTGAAATCATAAAGTGCCAGAATCACACTTACCCTGCTATTATTATAGACTTACCTGAAGGTAAATGAAATCAGCATCTGGCCCCCGAACGCTGTTAGGATAAAACTGTTAATTTTCCTCTCTTATGTTAATGATGCTGGAGAAGAGTGGGCTCTAATTAGAACATGAATAGGGAACACACTGTGACCTGCCTGCTCTTAAGGTCTAGTGAGTGTAACTTTCTGAGGCAAGTTCGTACTAAATCACTTCCCTGAACTAGGTCACACCACCCCCTGTGCTGGCACCACGTATTCATTAGAGAGGTACAGTCATCCCTATAATCAAAGTTGCCCAACATTTCCATGATAAAAGCATGTTCACAGTTTCTTATAGGTTTAACAGGCTGTAATGCTCTGAAGTGAAAGTTTCCCTAACTGATATCTGTATCCAAATCAGGGCTTACATTAAAAATGTAGTTATTGTTTTTTAGATACTCACATAATGGGGAATTGCTCTCACACCTTTTCCATATGAGTGTTGGGATCAGTCTGTAGGACAGTTCTGCTCTGGGACAGGAACATAAAAACCCCATAACAACCAAATCCTGGAGCTGAGTCAGCCCTGCTGTTCATCCCTGGGTTCTCCTGCAGTTAGAGCTGTGCTAATGCCTTTGGCTAAATCCCATGCACCCGGCACAATCCAGTTCTCTGGGGGAGGGAGGGAAGAGGCACAGACAAGGTCTAGACCCACACACAGGCTCAGGCTGCCCTTTGGCCACCACACAGCTGCCAGCACTGGTGCCCAGCCCTGTGAGCTGCCAGTGGATACTGATGAAATGAAAAAAACCTCACAAAGCCGGTCACAGACTGAGGCCATGATCAGAGGAGATGTTCAAACCAGCTTTAAGTCAGCTGGGAGCACACAAAACGTGCTGCAGCCTAATGACCAGTCTCAGCAG
The DNA here is from genome assembly GCF_000691845.1 of Merops nubicus. Taxonomy (NCBI): domain Eukaryota; kingdom Metazoa; phylum Chordata; class Aves; order Coraciiformes; family Meropidae; genus Merops; species Merops nubicus. The sequence continues at coordinate 2,790 of NW_008606247.1, read as the reverse complement.
TACCTGGGGCTGGTTCTGGTGGAGTGGTGGTGGTGTTCTCCTCAGCTCACTGTGACAAAGTGCTCAGAGACCTGACCTGAGGCCTGTCTGCAGGCTGCCTTCTCCTTGCTCTCTGTCCTGCCCATTCTCAGATTCCTGCACGGCTGTCTAGGTGACCTGAGACCTCAGACCTACAATCCTCAGAGGTGCTGCTGGATGCTTTCTGGGACTGCTGTTAGTTGTCAAAAGTTGCATTTAGTGTTGGGAAAGTTGTGTTTAGTTTCTGAGTGCAGCTGCAGCTCCACCCAGCACAGTGACAATCCTGTTCTGTGTATAAGGCAACTGCTCAAAACTGGACATGAAGAGGGTGTGAGGGCTGGTCAGTGTTTCACAGGTGCCTTGCTTTTCAGGGTGTTTGACAGACAGGAATGAGAGTTCTTTCAAAGCTTTTCCTCTTCAGGGCACAGATGCAGTGGTGCTCACTGAAGAGTTCACTGCCCAGCCACCCTTCCTACCCTCCTTACAGAGATCATGCATCTGGCTTTGCATTCAAGTACTTTGTATTCAGACTCTACACCAGACAGAATAATTAATTAATATTACTATTAATTTCCTTGAACGATTTTCTCTGCTATGGCCATGCTAGTTTAAGTCTTGGATCCTCTACAGAATTTAGGTGCTTAACCCCCATGGAAGTCAATGTGTTCAGCAGCCTTGAGGATCTGGAAGTTTTCTAGACAAACAATAAATACTTTTCCATTCTTAGCTCCAGAAAGGAGAGGTTCCTGCTCAGGCCTAACCCAAACTTTTCTGAAGTCTTGCTGTGTGTCCTCCAGGAATCTGTGGACCCCACGGCCAGAGCCCTGCCCTCAGAGGCCCCAGGGATGACTTGCTCAGGACCACGTAGCATGTCAGAGAGTGGCAAGTTTATTTAAGCCAGGGAAGGATGGCAGGACCCACCTCAGATGAAAAACATAATCCTTAAAGGTATTTTTCTACTGCCTCAGTAGCCTGCTCAGTGAGAGGTTATAGAGAATTATCTGTTGCTTTAAGTGCCCCCTTGAATGCAGATGTGGCCTTCCCTGATCTCCACGACCTGTTAAAGATGCTGGAGTGTTTCTGCTCAGCGACATCAGCCAGTTGTCAGCCCCCTCCAGCACAGCCCACTGGGTCTGCTGGGCTTGTGTGGGCCGAGAGCTCTCCCTTCTCTGTCTGAACTCTGTCTCTAAGCAGAGACCTGGGAGATCTCCTTGGTGCAGAGTGAGACAAAGAAAGCATTTGATGTCCCTTGCCAGTTTTAACTCTGGCTGAGGTTGGACTTTCCTAACACCATCCCTGGATGCTGAAGAAGTTCTGTATTCCTCTTTAGCAGTCTGGCCTTGCTTCCATCTCCTGTATGCATTTTGTTTCGTTCATTTACAAATTTGATGTTTAGCTGAGTTTGCCTCCTGACACATCTGCTTATTTCCCTGGTTGCTGGGACTGCTCTTGTGCTTGGAGGAAGAGGTTCTTGATGAGCTGCCAGCTCCCTTGAGCTCCTCTGTCTTTCAGAGCAGCCCCACCTAGAATCTCCCCTCACCTTTTCCCGAATAATCCAAATAAATTCTCTTGAAGGGTCTGTAGTCTGCCGTTTGCCTTTCTCACTGCCCTCAGGATCCTGAATGCCACAATTTCCTGGTTGCTCCAGACAACACTGTCATTGATTGTCTTGTCCCCATACGGTCCTTCCTTGGTTGTACCAGATTCAGGAGGAACTAGATAGCCCATCCTGCAAGTGTGGTTAAGAATTTGTCCCTAACGCCCTTTAGGAACCACTTGGATTTCCTCTGCTCACTGTGTTGCTCACTCAACAGATAATGCAGCTTGCACTAGTATTCATATAACTCCAAACAGCATTGCTGGATCTACAGAAAAGTTCCACCAAACGCTGACAACAGGCATTGATTTAAAGAAAGATATCCTGTAATTTTTCAGTGCCATTCCTTTATTTTTACTAAGATTTCCCAGGCCTGCTGTTGTATTTCTAATGGAGAATTCTCCTAGCAGCTAAACCAGAGGGATTAGATGCATGGTGCTTGCAGAAAGGATGAGGAGCCTGGCTCTCGGGCTGTGCCCTGCACTGCTGTGAGAGCTTGTGAGGGGTGTGTTCAAGGGACCAGGCACCACGCACACCGTGCCTCCACTGTGCTGCTGTCTGGAAGCAACATTAGGGGTGAGACTAAAGTCGTGTGTCTGTGCCTACCTTTGGGACAGCTGCTGCTGCCTCCCTCACTGCTGACTAGCCGTGGTCAGGGGAGCTGAGGTGCACTGGCAAAGGAAGCCAAGAACGCAGGATGCACCATAGGTGTACCTTCTGTCCTGTCTGTACCGTGTACACCACACGCTGTCACTCCCTGGCCATGTAGCGCCCGGGTGAGGGCACATTGTGAGCGGTGTGTGCAGTTCTGGCAACGGCGGAGTCAGGAGTCACAGCGAATGGCAAGTACTGACCTTTGGGATGGAGCACCTTCTATAAAGCAAGAGTTTGAATCCTCCTGCCTGGAGAAAAGGCTCAGAGAGGAACGGCAGCTGCTCGGAGAGTCGCAGCCCAGTGCACCCGCAGGGCAGCACCTCTGAGGCACCGGCGAAAGCCCTGAGCGGGAACCAAGGGTCCGTTCAACCCACCGAGGGACCTCCTGACTCCGCCGGAGGCAGCGCAGAGCGCAAGGCCAAGCGGGGAAACAAGAAGCTCCGTGGGCAGCGGCCCCCAAGGCGCAGCCCGACGGCCGAAGGTGCCAGGGAGCGAACGGGAGCGCCCGGGACCCGCGTGAC